>NW_026623836.1:69568-73359 GCF_030028575.1 Malurus melanocephalus | reverse complement strand
TTTTTTTTTCTTTTTCTTTTCTTTTATTTTATTTTCTCACTGTATTTTTGTTGTTTATTTAAATGTGTATTAATGTGAAGGATTTCTAAATGAATTAGCAATTTTTAAAAATTTTCCTTCCACGCCTCTGTTTGTATCGGAAGACAACTTGTACGACATGATGTGGAAATACCTTCATATTTTCTAGTTATGCTTTTATCTGTCTGGCTCTGTGGTGACCCTGTGACCAAATAATATCCTCAGTCACTTAGATACCCTCATTATAACCATTAGGTTAAGTGCTGAGCAGAAAATGTATATACTGTTCCTTAAGTTTCTAATCACTGTGGCAGAGTTTAGATTGGTGCTATCTTTTTTTAATGACCAGCAATTCCGTTCCTTGGATGAGGTAGTTAATTGGTTCTTTATTGTCTATAGCCTCAGCAAAGCTTTTTTTTTTTTTTTCTTTTTGTGCTTGTGAAAAGCTCTTACACTCTGTTTTTAGTGGTTTGATTTTTTTTTTTTTTGAGAGGAAATAGCAGAAAAGACTAGAAAATGCATGTAGGGGATTTAGAATTAAAAATCACTTTTCCAGTGTAATGAAAAATCCCAATGAGGCAAGCATCTGTAAATGAATCTGAAGCTCCAGCTGAGCTCTGAGTTCTAAGTTGAGGGCTGAGGCCATTGGGGGGCAATGTAGGGGAGYGAAATTTAAGGAAAATTCAACTGGAGACTCCCCATTTGTTGCTGGTTTCCAGGACTTTGCAGCCACAGAGGTTCGAAACTTGTAATTATCCTTTAGCACAATTATGATGATTCTCATGTGTTCACCTGCTACCATTAGGGTAAAGAAAATTCCTGTAATAATTTAAGGAAATGAAATAATGAGAATTTAGGAATATTGCATTAGGCACCTGAAATTTTAACTGTTGGGAGATGCTTTGGAACTGCAATTTCACGGACCTGAGCTGAGCTGCCAGGTGACTTAGAGGTGTTTTTGTGCATGGAGTAGCTGCAAAATAAGCTGTTTTTTATTAAAATATGAGCTATAGAGTTACAGGTGGGTGGGTGTGGTGTGCTGGCTGTCCAAAAACTGCATTGTGAGGAGGGAAGCCTGCAGTCAGATGGGCTGAGCAGGCAGGCAGGGAGAATGATCCCACCCCAAAGCTGCCCTGGGAACTGGAGGGTGCAGAAAATCCCTCTGATTTCCTTTGAGTGGCAGAGGAGGAGGATTCCAAGTGCTGAAATCCCCCTTTTGATTGAGAAGGTGACGCTGGGGACACTGGTTTGCTCTGGGGCTGCCAGGAAATGCCAGGGCTGCACTTTCACCTTTTGGAGTGGAGGTTGTTTTCCTTTCTAATCAAACCAAGCCCATCCTGCTTTGAGCTTTTTCCTCAGCCTTGAGGAGCTCATTCCTTGAGGGTCACTGATCCTGGGGAGGAGGGAGGTCTGACATCCCCCTCCTGGGATGCCTGGTGCAAAGGTCATGTGCAAAAAAAGGGAGAAATGTGTTTCTTCTACTGTGCCTTCTGTGCTCATTTTCAGATCATGAACCCTTGAAAATCTGCTCCCRTATTAAGATTTTTGGAAAGAAATGCAACTGCTCTTGGGTTTCTGCAAACACAGGTGCTGKGGTGAGAAATAGGTGGAGTTGTGAAGAAAAATTAATCCAAGCCCTGAAAGGATTGAATTTGCTGGCAATATTGGTGTTGGTGCTGTGGGTGTAGTGAGTCCTTGCAGCTCAAGGAGTTTGTCTCAGAACTTGTTAATGAATTTTTTTGCAATGAGGGTGGTAAAACACTGKCACAGGGTGTCCAGAGAGGTGATGGATGCCCCATCCTGGAAGAGTCCAGCAAGCTGAGGATGTCCCTGTTCCCTGCAGGGAGCTTGGACCAGGTGGCCTTTGCAGATCCTTTCCAACCCAAACCATTGCCCGATAACGAAGCGATGATGGAATTTGCGTAAGGCACAAACAATCTCTGCACGGGGCGGTTCTCCAGAGGAACAGTGTGGGATGAAATGTGCTCTGCAGCCTGGGGCAGGCTTTGGGGAGCTGTGGAATGCTCAGGAGCTGCCTTCCAGCCCGGCTGCTCCCCGTGGGGACCCTGCAGGATCTTCTGCGGGATCTGCGAGCCCGAGGTGGATGGAGCTGSTTGGCAGCCACGCCGAGCCCGCAGGGAGCCATGAACACTTATGTTAGCTGTGCTTACAGCACGTTATTCCTTAGCTCTGCACTTACACAGCACCACTAAGCACCTGCTAAAGCTCTGGAGGATTTTTAACCATGCACAGCTCGATTAAATACAAACCCAGCCCAGACATGTAGGGGAAATGTGGCTGCAGTCACACAAAGCCTACATGCCTCATGTGGGTTTTTTGTACCCAGTGATAACATCACTGTCACTGCTGGAGCAGGGTGGGACAAAAGCCCACTGGAGGCATTAAAATTTTCCTTGCTGCTTTGGCAGAGGTTGAATAAAGGCAAGGGATGYGATTCCCAAGCACGGGCATGTTCTTCTGATTTACAGCCACGTGGGCAAGAGCAGAGCCACTCACATTTGGAGAGCAGCTTGGAGAAGGAGCTCAGCAGCAATGAAACAGCTTTGAACTCTTCAAGGTGCTGATGAAACGCCTCCCTGTCCCTCTGTCCCTCTGGAATCTGCTCCCATAACTACCGTGGGAGTTGTTGGAAAATCCCACTGAATTTGTGGGTAGGACCAAGTGTGTGCCAAAGGCTGACAGAGAATGGGGTGGTTTCACTGGGAATGCCCAGATGAAATGTCCAGCATGTTCCTGGTGRGGCTGGGAATGTTCCCTCTGGGAAGAGAACGTGGGAATTGCCCAGGGAGTCTGGGGCGAGAGGGGAGTGGCGCTCTGAGTAAATTGTCAGCAGCCCTTCCGTGTGTCCTCCCCTCGCTGCCGCTCTCTCCTCGCCGACATATCAGCGATGTTTATTAAGAGATGACAAGTCTATCAGGCCTCATAAGCAGCCTTTCACAAGGAGGAGATCTTATATCCAGAGAGCATCATCAATCTTGTCTCTGCTCTGCTCTTCTGAGCAGCTGATAGCGAGCAAGGCTCCATCCTCTTCCCCCTCCTCCCCACCCTTCCCCTCTCCTCTCCTCCCCTTCCCCAGCCCTCTGCAGCGCAGCGGGAGCCAGCCAAAGAGAGATTGGATTTGCATGAAGTGGTGCTGCTGGAGACAGGGAAGGAGCAGGAGAAAGGCAGTGCTGCTCTGGGGATGGGCTGGGCACGCAGGGGGAAGTGCTCCCCAATCTGCTGCCCAGGCAGCTGAAGATGCTGGATTTTTGCTGAGTTCACACTGAGCAGGGTCAGTGGGCAGCAGGGACCAGAAAATCCCCGTTCCTGGCTGAGGCTGGTGCTGTGCTGGTGGAGGAGTGATGCTGCAGCCCACCCGTGCCCTTGTGATGCTCCTGCCCGAGGAAGGGCCGTGCCAACCTGTTGTTTTCCAGAGAAATTGTGGYTCCCCCATCCCTGGAAGTGTCTAAGGCCAYGTTGGATGGATCTCTGGGCACCCTTGTCCATGGAGGTCACCAGATTATCCCTGAGGTCCCTTCCAGCCCAGGCCATGCTGGGGTTCTGTGACTCTTCCATCCCTGCAGCTCAGCGGTCTCTGCTGGGATCTGAGACTGTTCCATGGGAGCTGAGACTGTTCCCTAGGAGCAGAGGCTGTTCCCTAGGAGCAGAGGCTGTTCCATGGGATCTGAGACTGTTCCATGGGATCTGAGACTGTTCCCTGGGAGCAGAGGCTGTTCCCTGGGATCTGAGACTGTTCCCTGGGAGCAGAGGCT
>NW_026623836.1:34408-69532 GCF_030028575.1 Malurus melanocephalus | reverse complement strand
ATCTGAGACTGTTCCATGGGAGCTGTGGCTGTTCCCTGGGATCTGAGACTGTTCCATGGGAGCTGTGGCTGTTCCCTGGGATCTGAGACTGTTCCCTGGGAGCTGTGACTATTCCCTGGGATCTGAGACTGTTCTCTGGGATCTGAGACTGTTCCCTGGGAGCAGAGGCTGTTCCCTGGGATCTGGGACTGTTCCCTGGGAACTGTGGCTGTTCCCTGGGATCTGAGACTGTTCCCTGGGAGCAGAGGCTGCATGAAGAGGAATCCTGTGCAGGGTGAGTGGGTAGAGCAGATGTGCAGTCCTTTAGCACGTGAGAGGAAGGGCCAGATCCAGAGAATGAAGTGCCACGGCTCAGAAATCCCCTCCCAGAGCAGGAATCGTCACCTCTGTTTCTATTTTACAAAATCCATCCTATCCATGTGTAACTTTTTCTTTTTTTTTTTGCAGGATCTCCACACTTGACACCGATGGGTTGGAAAGCCACTGTTACCTTTTCTCCCTGACYAAATTAAGTTTCTAGTTATTCCCTCTGCCTCCATTTTCCACTTCCTTCTTTTTTTCCTTTTTCCAATTTAAAAAATTCCTTTCCTCCCTTCTGCTTTTACCTGAAGACCTTGAGTTTTTAGGACTTCATTTTGTGTGCAGATCCAGCCCCGAACAGTAACAATGTGCTAAGAAAAGYTGCCCACACAGAAATCCTCCTCTCACAGCTCTGCTCTGGCAATGCCTCTGTCTCAAGGGAGAAGGTGTGGATTTACTTTTGGGAGCTCGTTAGGTGGTGTAGCAGTGAGCTTTCTCCACAAAGTTTTTTGTTCCCTGGTGTTTCCAGGAGTTTTATGGCAGAGAGAGGGGGCTGAGTGATCTGTGGGGGAGTGGGTTTTAGCTTGTGGCAGTGCAGAGCTGAGCCTGGGTGTCCTCAGCTCCCTCCAAATATAAAAAAAATCACCTTTATCAAATATATATAATCCCCCACCAAGGATTGAGGCTATCAGGCTTGCAAGAGTGGGACGAATGTTGACACATCCTTGTTAAAAAACATCGCTAAACCTTGCATATCTGATGTGCTTTCTCTTTTCAACTAAAAACYGCAGACAGCACCCCAGATAAATATAACCAGGATGCACCTCACCAAGTTTTGCAGAGACAGACAGTTTCTGCCTGAAGATGCATCAGAAGAGCTGGCAATTTCGAGGAGCTCCCATTAAAACTTTATGACGAGAAATCGAACACAAACCTTGCAGAATATTTAAAGCATTAAAACTAACCCCGTGTGAAATTCCCCACCGCTCCCTTTAGCTGCAGTTTATGCTCCGTTTTAAGGCTCCTCGAGCACAGCCCSGAGCAGGATGGCACAGGAGCTGCCTGTGTTCACACATCCTCGTGGGATATGTGGTGGAGAGAAAGATGAGGCTGKCTGGGAGGCATTTGGAGCCTGATCCCRCTCCCTTGAGCTCSCTGGGAAATCTGTTTCTGTGCATGGYRCYGTACCKGGAGCTCRGGCYCTGAGCTGCCAAAATAATTTTGTWTTGAAAAGAAAAGGCTGAGRTGAAGAATTGGGAAGAGGAGAGGTGGCAGAAAATGGCTCTCAACTGAGTAAAAGACTGTCAGGAAGGAAATTATTTTCCATGTTGATTGTTTAGGYGTGAAGGGACAGCAGGAGTTGCACCAAGAGCCGTTTGATTCAGTCTGGTGTTGGTGATGGCTCCAGAACCGTGTGGTTTAGTGGAAACTGGAGGAAATTGAGGAGCAGGCAGCTGTGGGGGGACTTATTCTCATTCTTCTCTGTCTTTCAAAGGTCATTGGAAACCCAAGGGTTTCCATCCTTCCAAAATTCTGTAGCGTTATGATTATGTGCCATTAAACTTGCTGCCTGTGATGTGCCAACATTACCCCTTTTAATGCACACACATTTCCCTCCTGTCCTTTTCCTTGGGAGGGGGCAGGGAACAGCCTGACACATCTTTTCTCTGCCCTGGACTCCCAGGATCTGAGGACAAGCTGTGCCAGCACTGTGAGCTCAGGTTTGCTCGCTGTGTTAGGGACACAACCACCAATGCCGCAGGTTTGGGGTTTGTGATGTTTGTTTTTTCTCAAAGGAAGCTGCTGGTTAATAGGGGACCTTTTGGAGGAAAGATGGTAATTTCTGTCTTCCTGGGAACAGTAGACCTGGTGCAGCTGTGCAGCATCACTTCACTGGGAGAGGGGAGCTGTGTCCCCTTTGGTTTCTCTGTTGGGAGGGAAATGAGGTACTGCAGGTTCTCCATCACCTCTGTACCTCTGCTTTGGTGCTCAAGGGGCTTCATGTGCTGCACCTCCCCTCCCCTGGAGTGGGTGGGCACAGAGCTTTTCTCACCCTCATGCAGCTCTTGGCCTTTGATGTGTTTTCACCCCATCCTTTGCTATTCTGGACATGGAGGAGAACCCAGCCAAGCCGTGTCTGTGCTCCTACAAGTTGGTTTCCTTGGCAGGAAGGCTGTCCTGGAAGTGGGATGGGGATCTGTGGGCCACGGGGAGACCCTCCTCCACACAGGCAGTGTTTCAGAAGCATGGAGAAGCTGCCAGGAGACCCTGGATTTTCTGGAGTGGCAGCTCTCTTGGAGCAAAAAATATCTTTTCCGCTGCTGCAGAAATGGGTACTGTGGAATCCCAGGGTTTTTGTCTCGCTGCCATCCGTGAGAAAGAAGGAAGGAGAGAGTTTGCTCCATCACTTCTGCTGGCTCTAAAACACACACTGACTCAGGAAAAAGCCCCTTCCTGAATTAGAAGTGCCACAGCCATGAAGAAGCCAACTTGAGGGCTGGGTTTTGCTCAGCTGTTGAAGTCTGGGCTGGTTTTTTCTCGGCTGCTGAAGCTCTGGCTCTGAACCCCAGTGTGGCCATGGGGGAGCCCGTGGGAGCCCCTCTGTCCTCCCAAACCCCGTCTGAGCACCAGCAGGAGCAGCTGCAGCCTCCAGGAGAAGCTCCTGGATGGAAATTGCCTCTCTCCCACCTCCTCTGCTCCAGGTTCCAGCACTCGCTGACAGCAGGGAGGGCGCTGGGATCCAGAATTTGGAATTGTGATGGCATGTTGTCAGGTCAACACGCTGCAACATGGGAAAGGGGTTTTACATCCTGAGGACTCTGGTGCCATTCCTGGCTGTGCTGCTGGCCTGGTGCTTTTTTACCTGTTTGAAAGGGACCTGGCTGCCAGGGGTGTCCCTGCTGGGGGTTGTGGCTCTGTATGGTCTCCTCTCCCCAGACCTCTCGGGTCTGTGGTTGCCACCTCAGTTTGGTCTCAGATTGGGAATATTCTGTGTTGTGCTGGGTGAGCTGGAAATGGCAGCACAAAAGGAGGTTGAGAGGAAAAAAAACGCAGGTTAGAAATCATTCTAAATTGCTGTAGCCCTTCCTTCACCTGCTGTTAGCACCTTTGCTGTGGGAAAACCTTTTAGTAAGGTTCAACCTGGTGTTTTATCAGTTGTCTTGGAGTGCACAGCTTTGGCTTGGAGTTTGAATTTGTGCTTTAATTGCCTGCAGAGCTGGGTAATGCTCCTTTCCTTGTGTGAAGGAGATCAGCTGTGAAGGGCATTTTCTGCCAAYAGAGAGAAGGGTCCTGGGGGAACCTCTTTGCCTGCCTTTGGCCCCACAAACTGCACCWTGCTCTCCCCAAGGCAGCTCAGTTTTCTGGATGTTTTGCACAGCCTCGCTGGAAAACTAATCTAATGAAACACCAGGCGTGCTCATGGACTGGGAGAAATGTTTCACATTCTGTGCTGCTGGGCCAAAGACCAGCTGTGGGGTCCTGTCTGTCCTTCCAGCAGCTCCTGGCTGTCCCWGTTTCACTTGGGCTTGGCAAAGGAATGGCACAGACCCTGTGCAGGAAAGGGAGAGCTCCAGAAGTGGCTGAAACAGAAGAATGTTTTAAGCTGGGGACAGCAGGGTGGGTTTCTCCTGCCCATGAGCCAAGTGCAAGGGGGACACAAAGCGGGGGAGTGATGGGGGAAGGAGGTGCCAATGTTTCTGTGAGTGAGTGTGGGGGTTCTGCTTCTCTGTGTTTAAATTTGCYGGGTGCCTGCTGCTGTCACTGCCTCGGCAGCCGTGTCCCTCTGCTGTTGGTGGCCGGGGGACACCTGGGTGGAGGCTGAGATGGACACAGGGACATCAGGGATGCCCACACTGTGCCCAGGCAGGCAGGGCTGGAGCCAAACTGAATCCCAGAGCCGAGCCCAGCCGTGTCCTGGATTTGGGACCGTGGTTAGGAACGGGATCAGGGCAGCGCCTCCGCCTGCAGTGATGCTAAAACTCGACATGGAGGGTCACAGCCGCTGTAAATGTGGGATTTGGAGGGCRGTGCTCCGATTCCTCGGGGGATTTTTTTCCCGTTTTCCATCCTCCAGGATGTGTTGCCGTTCTCCAGGAGTGTTGCCACTCGGCCAGGAGGTGGCTCTGGAGCTCGCTGCGGAGCCGGGCACAGCTCAGCGTGCCGAGAGGGACGGGGAGGCTGCGACTGAGGACACATGGGCTGGCGTGGGGCTCCCGGCGGGATGGAGCGTGTTCTGGGACACACAGACACCCAGGCGCATTCCCAGCACCGTGTTTGGGAAGGGGGAACATGCTGCTGGTGCCACCAGCCCGGCTCAGGCTGTCCCTTGGGCGCGGGGGTGACTCGGAGCGCGGTGTCCCACGGCATGCGGGCTGCTCCGCAGAGCTCCAGAGACATGGAGAAAGATGTGCAGCTCCGAGATGAGCGATAGGAGAGCTGCCTTTGTGCCTGCCRAGGTGCCCAGGGATGTGGGTGCGAGGGGCAGAGCCCTGACACGGGTACAGAGAAGAATCGCTGCTGCCCTGGGAGATGCTGGCACCCCGGGCTTTGGGGTCTGTGCCAAACTTTGTGCCTGGGACACCCGTGCCTTGCTTTCTGTCATCCTCGGGCACTGCTGTGCCCCTGAGAAATGGAAAACTTCAAGCCTTGGTGCTTCTGTGTGAGCAGAATGAGATCACAGGAGCCCAGGRCTCTCTTCGTGGTTGAAGCTTTGGGATGTTCTGGAAGCAGGGAATTCCTGCTCTTCTGTTGGTGCTGTGATATGGCTCCTGGTGGTCTTYCCGTGCTGAGGATACACAGAGGAGTTAGCCCTAGACATCTAATTTAATTCTGATGTTCCCTTGGAGCTCAGAGAGGAGCTGGAGGGTCCTTTTACCACAAAAACTGGAATTGACATTTTGAAAGCAGGAGGGATGGTGGAAGTCAAGTGGGACAGGGCTCCTGGGAGGACAAAGGGAAGAACCCTGGGCAGAGATGTGCTCTGTTTGTTTCATGGAAGCACTACCTGGGCTCTGTTTGGGAGCTCAGGAGAGCCAGAGATCCTCGTGCTGCTGATCCATGGTCATGGAATGGCCATGAGTCCCTGGGGCTGTGTTAGGGCTGTGTCACCCACAAAGCACAACGTGATCCCTCAGGACGGGTGCAGAGTTTGCCCGGATTTCTCTGCAGCAAGCAGAGGAGAGCAGAACCTTTCCCCTTAAACAATTTCCTGTGGAAATGCAGGAGTACAGCATTCCTGGTGTGGCAGAGCCTTGCACACTGGACTGTCCTGCACAGGAGAAGGTCTGGCACTGCTCTGTCTCTTTATCTCAGCAGTGCAAAGCTGAAGGAAGAGCTTTAATTCAGCTCCACAGCCTCTGCTGGCTGCTGCCTTGTGCTTGGCCRGTGCTGTGTGGAGTGGAGAAAAAAGGGGATTATTCAGCACCACTGGGCCCAGTCTTCATTGGGAGCAGACTTTGGAGGACACACCTCAAGCCCAAACAAGTTGGATGTAAAATTGCAGCGGATTTGTTTCTCACTTCCTCTGAGGCCTGAGATAAGCTKCAGGTACCGAACTGAGAAATCCAAACTTGCTGCATTCCAAGGCGTGCAGAAAATCCTGCCTGCTCTCTGCCTCTCCACGGCTTCCTTGGGAGCTGGAGGGAAAGAGGAGAGATTCCCCAGGCTCCACGAGAGGTGCAGCCATAATTCAGTGCCCGGAGTCCGCTGTGGGCTGTTGGAGGGATCCGTGCCCCGCTAGGGTTAAACGCTTACACGAAATCAATACAAGTTTTATTGCCACCACGTGACGTCAGCTGGAGCTCTGCCACCCGTCGTAGGAGCTGTGTAAGGTCTCCCCCCTCCGACTGCAGGACAGATATATTGGTCTAGACAACTGAAAAATAGTGGTATGTTGGGAGGCTGCGTTTTCATTATGTAAATGGAGCTCCGCGGGAGGATTAATTGATTATCCAGTTACTATGGATCTGTCTTGGATGTTCTGGTGAGAGGAGAGGACCTGATGGAAGCTCTCCAGTGGTGCTGGGTGGTGGCACAAAGGAGTCCTTGGGCACCCCCTGCTCCCCTCCAGGCAGGGCACAGCATGGGCACAATTCCCTACAAGAGGAATTGCTTCCCAGAACGGCRTAGGCGCCCTCATGCCCATGGACTGGTGACCATATCCTGGCACAGGCTACAAAATCTTACAAGAAATGGTCAGAACCATTTTATTTCATGCTGTTTGGAGGAACTCACCTGTTGGCCAGGCCTTGCTGGAGACTGTGCAGGGGGCTCATGAGTAAATGCATCGCTGCAGATGCTGGGAGCCCTTGAGATAAATCTGCTTTTGGAGATTGGCTCCTTGCTGAAAATCAAGTGCATTGTATTGTTTTATTCAGCCAGCAGGTGATTAATGCAGAAATGGGGACAATGGTTTGGAAAGATCAGCTGGGGGAAGCAGGGCACCGTGGTGGTAATAGCTGCAAAGATGTATTTTGTGGTCAGCTTGAGAGCTCCTTAGAGTAGATCTTACTGGTGTGATGCTCTGGGTGAGTACAGTACTATTTAGGCATTAAGGTCAGTGTCCAGGGAATATTTTGAATTTCTGAATATTTTGTAGCATGGATAAGCTGCTCACAGGAATGGTTATTGAGTGGTCGGTGCTGTTGCTCTGCCCTCATTTCTAGGTCATATCAGTGGCATTTTAAGGCATTTTAGGAGCTGTCCTGTGAACATGCTGAGGTCTCCCCTGCTCCTGCATCACCAGGGTGTTCAGGTGTGGGGACAGCTCTGGAGCAGCTCTGCTCCCTCCCCATGKCCCTGGAGCATTGGCTCTTTCGGTGGGTAAGCGAGCAAGGCTATCATATCTTCATAACTAGATATGTCCCTTCTGGCCAGATGAGCACATTATCACACAGGGAGCCTTTTGTGGCTCAGAAATACCTGTGGTGCCCTCCCCAGCAGTGGGAAATAGRCCTGCACACTCTGCTGGATTCAGGTTGCTGCAGGAAGAAAGGACARCTGTGCTGAGATGGATGCACTCACTTTCTGCTGTCCTGCTGTGTGGGATATAATTGCTTTATCCTTCTCTGCTCTTCCAAAACCATTTCGATATTGCTTGCCCAGATCAAATTTTGYGAAGAACATTTTAAAACAAATCTTAGCCTTTGGCCTGAAATACATCACCTGTGGAAAGTTTTACAAACAGGCCTGATATTTGGAGCCTGGGTGTGGAAAAGCTGCGATATTGGAAAAGTGGAAATTTAGATCCTTGCAAGTGCAGATACCAGAACAGAGGGTGATGCATCCCCAGATTTGGGTGGGGAACAAATCTTGGGGAACTGGAAAAATTCTAGTGTTGAAATTACAGTGCTTTTAGGAAGATGAAGAAATAAGGAAASTTGTTTCTATTTCCATGGCTGTAAAACAGGGGGGAGAGAAATTAAAATTCAGTCACATCAATAATTGTAACAAATTCTTGAAGAAAGTTTGCAGAGGGTGTCACAATCCTGCAGAAACAGGATAGGAAGCTTTTTGGAGCCCCAAGTAAGGACCAAAAGAGATGAGATTCTTCTTTKCCTCTTCCTTGTTTTTCTCTTTTGTGAGAAGAGAACGACCTGTGGTCAAGCAACCCCTTCTTGGGGTGACAGYGAGAGCTGTGAGATGGCTTTTTGCATGCACACAAATGTGCAAAGACACAAATCGTTAGGCTGGCAGGTCTTTAGGTCGAGGCTTCCTCTGAAATTGGAATTTGTACCATTTATTTCATTTAAACTTGCTGCCCCTTTGTTCAGCACTGGCTGTGGGGAGGCAGCTCAGCTCGTGCTCTGCTTCCAGCACTTCTTGAGGCGTCTTTGCTCTTTTCCTGAAGTCACCGAGCTCCGACGATTTAAGTGCAGAAACTTTGCAGACACGAGGCTTGTTTGCAAGGCAGACATGCCATTCCACATCCTGTCTCACGGATTCCCGAACAAAGATGTTTACAGGAAAAAAAAAAAGCGCTAATGCTATATGGGGAGGGGGGAGACATAATGTATTCTTCAAATGTTTGTATGTCAGCAAAACGCCTGCAAACCATTCAATAGATTAATCCTGTAGCTGGCCTAAAAGGAATGGATTTCTAGCCATAACTGAGATTGGGAAAAATTGATTTCCATGTTCTTGTTGACTGAATAAGATGAAAACAACTGCCTTGGCACTCATTACTAGGCCAAGAATTCAGATTTCTGCTGCCGAACTGCAGAGCTGGGTTGAATGCTAGAACCAGCCCAGCTGAATAAGTGATGAAAAAGGGGCTTTTCAGAAAYCAAATCTTAAATGTTTCCCATTGTGGAAATGGAACTTGCAGCAGGTCTTGGCTGCTAAAAGATCTGGTGGCTTTGTGTGGATGTGTGGCTGGATGCWTTGGTGTTTCAGCCACAACTATGAAGGCACTTTTGGAAATAAAAAGTGTGAGAATGGAGAGAKGACCGTGGCTTGGTTTAGGTTGGTTGTTAGGAAAAGGTTTTTCATCCAGAGGGTGGCTGGGCAYTGRAGCAGATCCCCAGGACTGTGGTCACATCACCAAGCCTGACAGAGCTTAAGAAGCATTTGGACAATGCTCTCAGGCTCAGGGTGTGATTGCTGGGGCTGCCCTGGCAGGGCCAAGAGTTGAATTTGATGATTCTCGTGGGTCCCTTCCAATATTCAGGATATTCTGTGATTCTGATCTTTCCACATCCGAGAGCTGCTGCTACAGGTGATGCATGCCTTGCCACCTGGAGTCTGGCTGTTATACTGAACCCTTGAAGAATGTCTTAAACTCCTCAGGAAAGCCACTGCTCTTTGGCACTCAGTGGTCCATCACATCTGTATTCGGAAAAGGGAAATACTGAGTGGTCTGTGTTACCAGAGTGGGCTTCTCTGAAGTTGTTTCCTCTAGCTCTAGGTGCAAAATTTCATTTCAAGAAGCACTCAAAAGAAGAAGTTGAAAATGTCTTCAGGTTCCATGGAAGATAACTTGCTAAATTTATTAAGAAACTCTTAGTAAGGGGAATAATGAAGTTATGCYGTGTCTGAGTTGGAAATGCTCATTCTTTTCCCCCACCTTTGACAAAAGATAGTGGAAAACATGGAAGAAAATACTGGCCAGGACAGGACAGGAGGTGACATCTGCAGGTGGGACAGCCATGACCCACTCTCCAGACCCAGGAGACAGGTTCAGCCTGGCCTCTCTCTCTCTCACTTCTGTCTTGGTTTTAGGATGGTTGGAAAAGCCTATAAAAATCCACCCAACCATTTCTTTGGGCTGAGGGAGGAGATCTATATTTTGTTGTTACATCATTTCAGGAGCCTTTTTTTTTCCCTCTGGGACCTGTTCCCACTGGAGCACCCTTGTGCAGGAAGCAGAGAATGAGATACAAACTCAGCTTGAGGTCCTGCAAACCCCAGCATCTCCCAGACCCTCCACTGGATCAATCCAATGTGAAAGGGTAAATCCCTGTCCTAAAATTCCCTGGGAGCCGTGGCAGCCTTTGACTGACTGCAAACAGATCGCTTGATAACCCTCAGTCTTATTGACACRACTCCAAAAAACGCGCCGCAAAGTGTAAATAATAAATGTGTAGTATCTGCACTGGAGCAAGTAAACACCGCCTGATGTTGTCTGATATTTCACTGGCAAGGTGTCCTCGGTGATGCTCCAGCAGAATAATTTTCCGAGCGAGCGGCTCGCGTGACAGGTGGATGTGCCGAGCTCCGTGCRCGGAGCTGAATCCGGCATGGGATGGCATTGGGAACCCTCCACGGGTCCCTCCCGCTGGCTCCCAGCAGGGAAGGGCCTGGCAGGCTCACCCYGGGCTGGCTGACACGGGTGTGATGCTAAAAGCTCTCCTCCTGCGCCGTGTGGGTGTATGGGCTGCACAGGCTGAGCGACACGCCGTTAATAATTCATGCTGCGGGTATTGGTGAGTGGGAGCTGTTGGGGCTCTTGCCCTGGTGAAGGAGCTGCTTTCCTGCTCGGTGCTGGGRTTTTGCAGGACAGTGTCCCCATGGTGAGGTGGCTGCCGGTGTGCTGTCACATCCTCTCCGGGCTCGGGCAGCCAGGATGCTCCTGGTCACCCAGAGCACGCTCCCATCCTGCTTTTTGGAGTGTTACGAGGTGGCTGGAGAAGCCAGACTGCTAAAGACCAGCTTTCCACTTTGCAGGTGGATTCTTGTGCCTGCTGTGGCTGAGATGCTGGGTTTGAAATCCTTTAGTGATGGGGTGGTGCTCAGGATTTTCCAAAATGCCATTGCTGCTTGGGCACAGTCTTCCCAAGGGATTGCAAGGCAGGAACGTGTCCATTGGCTGACCTGGTGGTGTAACATCCCCCTAGAAATGGGTGTGACTCCCATGAGYTGGGAAACCACGGTGAATTTTAAAGGATTGAGTGGCTTTGAGTGCTGCTGTGGTCCTGCCACTCTCATGTTGTGTCCTGTACCTGTTTGGCAAACATTTTCCTTCCTGACCCTGAGGGGACACTGGAAAGTCCCCAAGGTGACCTCAGGGCTGTACAAGAACAGTCTGCAGTGTCTGTGATGRTGAATGGCAGGCAGAGACCAGGGATGTGTGTCCAGGAATCCTGGGGCACTGCTCTGAGCTCCAGCAGYCTCAGAGCTCCCCAAAATCTGCCTTTCCTCTCTCCTCATCCTGGTGCCCGGAGYAACTTTGCAGTGACTTTCCCAAATAAGATGTAAAACTGAGCCGAAGGGCTTTTGCGAGCAAAGCTCTGTTAACAAGAGCAGGGAGGTTAACCTTGGATCCCTGCCCGAATTGAAGTGGATATAATCTCTAAATGGCTCATACCCAAATGAAATCCACTTAGGAGGGAAYGTGTGTCCCTCTCGTTCCTGTAGTGCTGATGTGCTCAGCACAGAAACTCGAGTGTGGGTGAATTTTGTGTGGAATGCGGCAGGAAGCGAACCAGCCCTCACTTTCTGCTCTGTCTTCTAAGAGATYCCACAAAACCAAACTGGAACCAGGRAACAAAACCAACCTAGRACAGMYCRGATCCTGGTTCCAGTCTCTGTTTTCATGGGTTAGTCCTGAGCTGTGCTGTCTTTTGTGGGAACACCTCACTCGTGGCCAGGGCTGTGCTGCTGTCCAGCTCTGTGTGATGGACGATGCTCCAGGCTGGAACAAAGCTCCAGAGACCTTGGCTCGGAGATGATGTTCCTCTGTCCACACTGCTCAGGGGTGAAGGAGCTCAGTGAACAAAGCTCCAGAGACCTCGGCTCGGAGATGATGTTCCTCTGTCCACACTGCTCAGGGGTGAAGGAGCTGGATGCTGGGGGCTGTGGCTAAAAGGAGCCCTGGGGAGAACTCACCATGAGTTAAACCTGTGCCCCCGGAGCCCAGCTCTATGTAGTGAGATGGAACAAGCTGGGTGTGTGCAGTAGCTGTGCAAGAACTAGCTCAGAGGACTGAGAGTTCTTGATCCTGTAGGAACACAGGATCTCGCTGTGCCTCKGTCATCCAGCAGCACTGGACCAGATTCTGGGAAGATTCCAGCTTCAGCCTCACCAAACGTGTTCTCTGGCTAATGCAAACACTGCTTTGGAGATGCTGAGAGGTTTCTCTTCCCCCCTCTTAAAAAGAGCATATGTTCTCACCACTAACAAGCAGGTTTGCAAAGAGTCTATTTTTAAGATGATTACAGGGTATCAGTAGCMGTTCCAGTGTCAACTGTCGGTTTTGTTTCCTCGCCGGCAGTAAACTGTTGGCAGGTTTGTGCACCAGAGGTTTACTCCTTCCCAGCTGTAATTGCACAGCGCGGAAATTATCGCTCGCTCTGTGTGTGCTTCATCCCTCCGAGCCTGCTGTTCACCAACAGCTCCTCTGAGCTCTGGAGAGCCGTGCTGTGGCATCTCCTGCTGCCCCAAGACAAGGCCTGGGTAGATCTGAGCTGAGGAGATGAGGCTGAATGTGGCATTGCAATAAAACTCTGCTCACTATTGGTGTTTCCTGCTTTGTTGCACAGGGAAAGAACCCAGAGCCCAGTTCCTTTCCCGCTAGGACAAACGCAGATGATTTTTTGCAGGCAGTTTTCCCTGTTTGCTGTATGAAATKATACCTGCAGCCCCAAGTGGGATTGTCAGGGTGGGGGAATGTGGAAGATGTGGTGGCTGTGCCTYTGGAGAGCTCAGCCTTTCTGCCTCTCTGATCCCTGGCAGTGGCCAGGCTCCACCAGGCTTTTCTCCACACAGCCAAGGAGGATCTGAAGTCCTGTGATGGATTAAAGGATGTGAAGACCTTCTGCTAGAGCTTTACTAGAGGGCACTGGAGCATTAACTCACGCCATCCCTTCCATCCTGCTCCCACACTGCTCAGCCAGGGCTGACTTATGGAGGAGGAAGCAAATAGGGTCCTTTATTGGGAATTAAGGAAATAGCATTGTAAACACGCACATCCTTTAATTATTTTTTTTCRTAAAAGAGTCTAAATAACCCCGTGATTTGTGACTGCAGCTCCGCACACAGAGGTGACGAGGGAGTGCAGTGGGAAGTGTCAGCTAGAGGGAGGAGGGCTGGGAAGCCCCATTGCTCACCCCACAGGGCACATCCTGTAGGAAACAGCCACTTGAAGYGCACTTATTCCTTTTCCCTTGACAGGAACGAGATCATGACAATGCCTGGGTGTGAAGTCTGCTCCACGGCCTTCAGTGCAAGTCCTTGGCACACCTCTGGGTTCAGACTCGGCCTTTCCCCCATTCTGAAAGTTCCCAAGTGCCACCGAGCTGATGGGAGAGAAACAATTGTTGTGTTTGCCGGGCTGACACCTCCCGCTGAGCATCCTTCCCTGCAGGAATGGCAGTCCTCTCGCGTTACTCTGGGGACGCGCCGCCGTGGTGCTGATGGGACCAGACAGGATCCGTCACTGYGCTCATGTGTCTCCTCCACAAAATATCCTACATGACACCGGTGTCTGAGAGACGAGGAACAAAGGGAAAACAAATAAAAAAATCTGCTCTGTTTGGTCCCTTCTGGTCATCTGTCATCCGARTCCTGAGTGGGATGGGGTTTGGGGCTTCTGCTGGGGATATGGGATGGGTTTGCTTGGAGACCAACACGCCTGGCAGGCCAGAATGCTGCTCCTGCTGGAGCCTCCTGTGGCTGTGGAGTCTCTGTCCCTGTTTTCTGCTGGTTTCTGGTGYCCAGACTCCTCTGAGTGGTGCCATGACCGGTCCCTGGCAGGAGGGCAGAGGGGATGGGGCAGAGCTCGGTGTCGCTGGTGCTTCACAAGAGGGAAGGACCTTGCCAAGGTCATGTGAGCCTGTGTCCCTGCCTCCAGGTAAGATCAGCTCTACCTCTGTCACTGCTGCTCTAATCTGTTTTTAAAGATCCTTGAGGGTACAGGATGCTCAGCCTGTTCCAGAGCTTCTAACAAGAATARTGTAACAAGCACATAAAGTGTGCTGGGATTTTTTATTTTGTTTACTTTTCTTCCTTGCCTCAATTTTCAGCCTGTTGCTTATATTCTGTGGTGGAGGTGGCTGAGAAAACCTCTTCCTTCACCTTTCCAGGAGGCTGTTTGAAAGCTGCTCTCGGATCAGTGAGGACCAGCTCGGATGGCTGTGCCACTCTGCAGTGTGTGTGACAGATGTGTCACCTCTGGGCTCACTCTCTCCAAATGGTCCATTTCTGTCTCAAAACACGGTGGCCAAAAGCAGAGCAGCAGGCTTATGATGAAAATCAGCCTTTAAGGTGAGAAGCTGAGATTTTCTAGCTSGAGCAAGATGGATGGGGAACCTCTTCCATCTGAGGATGATGACATTAAACCTCCGAGGCATCGTGGCCTTAGCTCTTCAGAACAGCGTGTCTTGTTGGGCAGGGAGATTTCTCCCAGATGCCTTTTCTTGTTTTAAATTGTCTGGTGGAGTTTTCCCCTCTCTTTACATAGCTTTTATCTCCAGCCTCAGCAGTGGAAGGTACTTTAAAATTGGGTGGGTTAGTGCTTGTGAAACAGTCTGGGCTGTTCAGTTTCATGGGATTTAGGAGAGACTTACCGTTCATGTCCTGAAAATTGTTTGTTTTGCCTGGAGGCCATTTCGCACATGAACCTAAATCGTTGGCTCGACTCTCCTTTTGTGTAAGTTGTCTAAGTTGAGAGTTGTGTGTTCCATAACAACCTCTTCTTGTCTGTGATAGCAGCGTTTTGGGACCTGCCCTAATCAGAGTTCTGAGTGGCACCACTCCGAAATGTGCTGGAGCTGATTCAGGGGGAACAGAGGAGAAATGGGAAAGGACGGTGCATCCAGCAGAGGTAAGGGGACTACCAAACACAGGACAGGGGACAAGAAATATACAAATTATGTAAGCATGGCTGGGCAAAAACCTTGCAAAATAAAGTTTTTCTGGACTTTCAGGCCATCCTCAGGCAACTGATTTTCTGTGGACCTCACTGAGTTGTGAAGAACTGGCTGAAGAGAAGAAAACACGACTATAATTAAGTTGAGAAAGCAAAACATCCCGTTATTTAAAAATACCCCAGCCTGAGTAGCTGCACTCCTGGACAAGAGCTTTAAAAAATAATCAACCTGTAGCTGCTGGAAGGCCAGCACCTTCCCTTCCACAGGCAGCTGGAAACTAAAGATATTGGTGTGGTGACAACAGAACTTGTGAGGAAACCTCTGGGTCTCATCCCTGGGCATTCTCAGCTGAGAAAGAAATACATCTGCAGGCTCCAAGTCCCTGCCTGCTGCTGGGACTGCTCGCTGGTGATGACATCTCAAATATGTTTCAATAACCGGCGGCTGGTAATAAGCACTTGCTACTCCACCGGCTTAGATGCATCTCTTTAAATTTAAACAGGATTAGATAAGGTAGGGAGATTATTAAATACCCAAATGAACATTAAGCAGATCTATTGGAGGCTTAACAACTCTGCGGCAGATTGTTAAATTGCTCTGGATGTTTCCCCTACTAGTCTGGGGGTATTTAATTAAAACAACCCCTCTGGTCCTGTGCAGCGTGCCCGGCGGGCTGGCGAGCCCTGTGTGGGGCAGGACCCTTAATTGGCAGCGTTATCACAAAGCCGAGCGTGCTCGAGGACAATTAAAAAAACAGCCCTGCCCCCCTCCCCACCCCACCCCTCAAACCACCCCAAGCCCCTCTAATTAGTGTGAGAAATGACGACAAAACAACTCCGAGTGTCTCCAGTGACAGGTGCACAAATAACAAGGCTGATGAAAGATTTTGCAATTAAGATTGCGCTATGAAGATTAATGGGATATTTTCATAAACTGATGTAAGATTGCCTGTAACCCAGTTGCCTCCATGTAACTCCATCTCCCTCTCACCGGCGCTTCTGTGTCTCTTATTTCTCAGATTTCCTTCACCCCTGCTTTYCAGGCTGGTGGGGGTTTTCACTTCCAGTGTTTTTTTTTTTTTCCAGGTGTCCCATGTTTTCCTAGCATTTCCCTTCTCTTGCTTTGGCTGTTCTTGTCTAAATCTTGGGTTTCTTCTCCCTTTGAACTTCCTGGCTGGGGTGGAAGTGGGAGTGTCCCCATGGGGTGACATCCACGTGGTGTTTTTCCATCTCAGGCTGTGTTTGTGGCGAGTGGAGCAGTGGATCTCTGGAAGGTGTTTTCCAGGTTGTTAAGGATCCAGCTGCAAAGCTCACATCTGGCTCTGGAGCCACGTGTGTCTGTGGCTTTCCAAGGCCCATGGGTCACATTGCCTGCTCTGTTTCCCAGCAATGTCTCCCTCGAGTGTGCCAGGGGTTCTATTAACCCAAATTAAATTGGTACCACTGCTGCTTGATAGGGACCATTAAACTGGTGGAGAAGTGGACTGGGAACTGGACCAGACACCCCCTCCCTGCATTTTTCAAGGAGGGGGATTTGTGCCTCTCCCCCAAACCCASTCTTTTGGCAGGGAAAATTTGCCTGTTGCTGCCATCATTATGACTCTGTTACTCCTAATTGCYTCTTGTTATTCTTGATATCTCCAAGGCAGGCCAGTGCGCAGGGAATTTACATTTTCTAATCTAGTGAAAGCAGAGATTGGACACACAGCCTCCAGTCCTGCTTTTCTTCCTCTCAATTGCTGCCATACACCAGGTTTAATGTCCAGCTCTCCAGTCYGTCCGTGCTTACTGCCTGCTCCTCCTCCCTGCCCCTGAATTTCCTTCCTGACTTGTCCTCAGAGGTTTTATCTGTGATTTTCCTGCGGGATCTAGAGGGTTTTGTCAGGACAGGGGTTCCCAGGCCTCTGGGCTGAGTACMAGGGGCATTTTCTTGGCTGGAGGARGTTCTTTCTCGCTGCTTGCTTTATTCCACAGCCCCGTGTCTAGTGAGTGATGTGTTAGAAGAGATACCTGCCCAAACCTGCAGCCCTGCTCTCCCCAGGGCCCTCTCACCAGCCCTCTCACCAGAGCTGGGGATGAAGAACCCCATGCACAGGGATTTTGGAATTATTGTATCTGGGGCCCCCAAACCGGTCCCACCACTTCCACACCATCCTGCCTGTTAACTCTGCAGGGGAAGTGTGCAAATGAGGCCTCAGGGAGATGCTCTTTGCCTCCTGATCCAGAGGCTCCCCTCTGCCTTTCCCCCTGCCTCTATCCCTAGCAAAGGGGCTGTAAATTATTGTTTCCCACAGGTTGTGAACAGTCCTTAAATGAGAGTTAGCACAGGACTGGTGGTTTGTCTCGGACATTTCTCTGTACAGAGGGATGCTGTGCACTCCAATTCTGTCTCCCTTTCTATAAGGCCCGTGAAAAAAAACCTGGTGCAGCAAAAAGGCAGGAGGATCCCAGCCTCCTAAGAAACAGGCATTAATTGGCRGTGACAGAAATGTAGTTTTTCCTGAGAATGGTATGTGCCTGACAGTATTCCACTCACCAAAGCAAACAAGCAGAAATTAGGGCTTTCTGTCTCGTGTCCATGAGCCTTTTTGACTTGATATCTCCTTGTCTCTCCTCCTTTTAATTGCTCAGCYGTTGTCCTATTAGTGTCAACGCTTGGCGGGCGCAGGGGTTAGAGCTGAGATGCTCTGGCGGCCGCTCTGCGAGGTGTCAGCCTGGATAAAAACACAGTGCTTCTTTCTGTTCCCTCAAATCCCCTTTCCCTGCATCCTCCTTACCTTTAAGGTGCTGGAAAARGCCAGGGAATGTTGGTGCAGGCTGKAGGTGTAGCCTTCYCTCCCTCCCATGTGGCTGGCTCCATGTTTTCCCTTTGGGGCTCCTGGGCTGTTGCTGGGTCAGCTCCAGAGCTGAGGTTATGCTGGAACCCAACAGATTTCTGCAGTGAGATGATACTCCTTGGTTTGGGCTTATCAGGATCTTGCAGACCTGAAAAAATGCCCGGAAACTTCCCTGGATGTGCAGATCTGCAGCCTGACCTCTTGGTTTGGGCTTTCCCCTCATTTCTGAGTGATGGTCCCGACCGGCTGGCAGTGAGCTGGCTGAGTGCTTTTATTCCCTCTCTGTCCTGGTCACTGCACTGATCCTCAGTTGCATCAAATTAACATTTTTGGGGGAAATCTTCTTGTTATTAGCTTTTTGCCCTGGTTGCCGACAGCTTGCAGGAGGTGGGTGCTTCCCAGTGATCCGGAGCAGCCGGGAATCCTGCTTTTTGTGGTGGTGGGTGTGTGGGACAAGGATGGGACACATCAGAGGTCAGTTGTACTTTCCAGGCTGAGCTGCTGCAGTCTGCTGGGTCGTGCTGCACACGRGATTGTCCTTGGAAAACTCTTCTTGCCAAAAGCTGCACAGAAACGCTCTCCTGCCTCCTGGAAGAAGCACAGACAGAGCCAAAGCCAGGCTGGCAAACAGCAAGGCCCATAGCCCTGGTGACCTGTGGCTCTGCTGTGACCTCGTTGCCTCCCTGTTAGCCCTGGGGAGCTGGGAGCAGTGTCTGGGTGATTCCCTGCTCTGCTGGGAGCTGGGAACAATCCAAGGGGATTCACCCTGACCCCAATGGCCCCTGCAGTTAAAGCCAGACTGGTCTGAGCACAGACTGAAGCCCGGCACTCTAAGAGGTGTCGAGATRCAGCAGCAGAGCCCCAGGGACCCCTTTGCTGATCCCACAGCCTGGATGAGCCAGAGATCCCAAGGGATAAGCAGGATGCAGCCTTGCCTTGGGAGATGCTCTGARACAAGCAAACACGTGGGCGGGAAGGGAATTTGTGTTGCAGGGCGGATTCAATGCCTGGTKTTTTATAACCTGAGTGCCTTTTACCGACACGGTTTTACTATCCCCTCCCATCCTAATAGCTGTTTTATAAATATTATTATGAAGAAGTCTTGGTGGTAATGCTGAAGGGAAGCTGGGCTTTGTTTTATCTGAATAGCTCTTGCTTCCAGCTCGGGATAAGGGCTGTAACACTGCAGAATGAAGCTGGGCTGGAACAAAAGGAAATCTATTCATTAACTTAAATCGTAGTAATTTTAGCATGACCCAAGAGAAGCCTGGTGAATCTAACCCTCTATTTTCCCACATCCTTCCTAGCAGGTGCCTTTCTTTCTCGCTGAGGTTTGAGAGCTGACTCACTTCTAGACTGGAGTGAAATCTGGGGGGGATATGTTTTTTTTCTGTAAGATTAGAGCCAGTGCTGTTGCAACAATTACAGTGGAGAGAGAAATGATTGTCATTGTTGATTTTAATGTGTGAAAGCTGAACTTAAGTTGTCCACTTACCAATTTAATAGTTGTTGGATTTTTTTTTATTGTTATGCTCAGGTGCAGATTTCTGTAGATGCTGCTGCTCACCTGGGGTAGGAATCACATCTGAGAACTTAACTGCTTAATCCCTTATCCTGTTACTGACTCTCTTTTAAGGATATGCCTCTGGTTTTTTTTAGGACTTGACATTTTGTGGTGGGGGTGAGAGGTCAAACCAAGACCTAAGGGAGGAGAAGTGCAAAATTTCTCTTTGGGGCAGACTGAAAGGGTGGTGAAGGCAGGTGAAGAGTCCTGGCCTGTGGCTTCCTGCAGCGTGACCAGGATTGCAAAGAGACCTGGACCTTCCCACCACCATGAGCCAGAGCTCAAATTCTCTTGGGAAGTTTTTAATGTTGGATGTTGTTTTTTTGTTATTTTTCATTTCAGAAGCAGCTACAGTTGTGTAAATGAGTGGAAAATGAGTGGACAGAGGAATAAATCAGAGCAAGAGGAGGGAGTTTCTGGGGGACAGAGGGCTAGAGGGTTGGGGATGCAGGAGGTCATGGCTATCTCTGCTTTCTTTCATTTCCCCAGTCTGTAAAAYGGGGGCACGGAGGTTGATCACTTACATAAGAGCTACTGGCAYGCAGCATTTTGTAAAGGCTCCCAAAAAACCTTCAGGATGGCAAAGCACAATGGGAGCACAGACAGCCTCATCACTCAGACAGCAAACTCCTACATGTGAGAACGCGAGCCGGGYGTTTGACGTAGCTGCTACCCAAATGCCAGCAGGTGACGAGCAGATGGGGCTGCCGGGCGCTTGTCTGAGGTCTGCCTGAGCAGAAGGTGGAGGGGGAGTGGAGATCTGAGTGCTGGGGMTTTTTTTTTTTAAWTTTTTTTTTTCCCTCTTGTGTGTGTTGTCGAAAGCTGACACGTGGTTCTCACYGAAGGTGTAAAAATAGCAGCCGTTGGCTCGCGCGGGGCCGTGGCGCGGCTCCGCTTTATCTGGGATCGGCATGTCGTGCTCTCCTGGTTATTTATAGGTGGCAGCCAAACCCTGGGACAAGGATGAGAGAGGCAAAATGTGGAAAACATTTCACACAGTGGTTTTGGGCCGCTGGGAACGCTGGGTTTTCTCCTAATGCTGCCCCCAGCAATCCTGCAAGGACCGACAGCGGGAGGAGAGTCCATCCCTCTGATCCGTGTGCGTGACCTGCCTTGGGGACAATGAGGATTTAACCACACACGGGAGAAGAGATGGGTGGCTTGAAGGAGCTGATGAAGARCTGATGAAGGACAGAGGCAGCGGGCAGCCAGGTCGATGTGTGGTGTTCTGGGGGTGGGGATCTCCTCTTCTGCTGGGGGAACCACAGGGCTGTGTCTTGCTGCAGTCTGGAATCCTTTCCCTTACAGCCTTTTGTTGTACCCTGCGTGGTCCCAAATATCCTGCACTGTGCAATTTCCCATATTTTTGTTGTTCCTGAAATCCCAGACAGGCCCCAACGTACAGCTTGGAAGGGAATTGTGTGTTAAAAGCCTGGAGATGCTGCAGTGGGCTGACCCTGGGTGGGTGCCAGACACCCACCAAAGCCTCTCCCTCCCCTCTGCAACTRGACAGGGGAGAGAGTTAAAATCTGGGAAAGGTCACTCACCAAATATCATCGCAGGCAAAACAGACTGGAATTGGAGACACTCACTGGATTTGTTACTAACAAAATCAGAGCAGGATAATGGGAAGTTAAAACAGACCATAAAAACACGTTTCCCCCACCTTATATGCTGAGCATGATGTCATATGGTCTGGAATATCCCTTTGGTCAGTTGGGGTCACCTGTCCTGGCTGTGTCTCCTCAAACCTCTCATGCACCCCCAACCCCCTCACCTGTGTGGTGAGGAAAAACAGAAAAGGAAAAACAGAAAACAGGAAAAACAGAAAAGCAGAAAAGTCCTTGGCTCTGTGCAAGCCCTGCCCAGCCACAATGAGAACATCTCCATGTCCACCACAAACCCAAAACACAGCCCTGTGAAACAAAATCTCKACCCCAGCAGAAATCAGCACCACCCTGAGCTCTGGTTCCCACCACAGGTCCCTCTTGTTGCTTCACCCTGCTCAGAGGCAGGAGAAACAAAGGCAAGAGCGTGAGTCTGGGAATCCAAACAGCCTGGAAGAATGGAGAAACACCCYGTGCTTTCCTGGGAAGGCACCCCTGCCCATTTAGGGCTGGGAAGGAAAACCAAGATCCCCTAAAAACTTCCTGGTGGGATTGCCCTCCCTCCCTTTCSCTGTGGCAGTTTGAGAGCCACAGGGATGAGCTGCTGCAGGTCCCCAGTGCTGGTGTTGATGTGACAGGGACAGGGGCCACCACACCTGGTGGTGGCTGGGAGTAGGAGGYGAGCGATTACAGCCAAAGAGGTCACACGGCATCGTAATCCCGAAAAGAAACATTATGATTCATCATTCCTGATGTAATGTCATCTGTTTAATAAAGCYGTAACTCACTCTGGGCTCGTTTTTAATGGGGCTATTTAAGAAATGGCGTTGGGTTTGCTCTTTCCCCACCTCCCCCCGCTCCCATACTAAGCAGGATTTGGACCGAGCACTTGGAAAGAGCTATTGGAGCTGAAGACTTTTTTTTTTTATTTTTAATATTTACAATATCTTTCAAGCCGTAGCTGAATGGGGTATTATTTATGTCAAATCACTACTTACCCTGAAATATGGGGAGAAGGAAAGCCAACAGCTGGATATGGTAATGAGTAAATAAACCATGTGTCTCTTTAATGATAGGGACATGAATTGGTGCCGCATGGGGAAACGGCCGGCGATGTGATGCCTTTGGCTGGGGCTGACCACAGAGCAAGGGCACCCCAAAATTTATGTGGCTGGAGGGCTCCCTTGGCAGCTGCTGGGAAGAGCGATAGTCTGATGGCCTGGGGTTGGCTTGGCTGCCTGTTCCCTGCGGGGGTGCTGTCCACACACAGGCACAGCAGCGTTTGCTGCCTCCAGCCCGGTGGCACAGCGCGATTCTTCCCACAAAAACCTGGGTCTGGTTTCTGKGGATGTCTTGGAAACTCTGAGTTCTTGAAAATCCATAAAGGTCATTTCAGGAAGAAGTGGTGGGAGGGGGAGTGACTGTGATACCGGTCCAGAGGGAGAGGCTGTGACTGTTCTTGTGGTCTGTTGTTTTGGTTTTTTTTTTTCAGGGTGATTTTCTGTGCGTGGAGAGAAGCGTGTCTGGGGATGAACATTTTGAATGCAGGTTGTTTGAACACCCACAGGTGAAATTGCTAGGACAGAGTGGCAGGAGTCCTTCTGTCACTCTGGGATGTGCTAAAAGAGCAAAYCCAGCGAAGGGAAGATGCTGAAGGGAATTGCCTGACACCAGTGCTGGAGTAGGTGTGACAACACCAAACTTCTTTACGCATTCAGTCCCCTGCACGAGGGGCAAAGAGGGGTTTTCATTTTATGGCAAATTGKGGTTTGTATGAAGTTTTGGTGTGGGTAAAGCTTCTACCACAGCCCTTATTCCACAGTTGAGTTCCACCCACCTGGACCTGCGCACGCTCGGTGGGAGCTCTCGAGGTGGAGGCACGGGCAGTGGGTCCCTGTCCCAAAGAGCTGAGGCACCACAGGGTGAGCACTGAGCTGGAGCCAAGGGGGCCCGTTTCTCCTGAGGTCAGTTGTGTGCCTGTAAGAAAAATCAGAGCTGCCAAATTGGATGGATCATTTCTGATACAGCAAACTCCTCCTGACAGCAGCCAGGATGCTTTGGGAATGTAGGAGAGCTGGGCATTTATTATAGATCTTTCCCACCATATCCACCTGGTTTTGACGTTGGTACTGTCCTAAATAAAGGAGTCTCTTAATGTCAAAAGAAGTTTGGCTTTCTGCAGGAGAATTACTTAACCTTTCGAAATTAATATGTTCATTGTGCATACAGTTTATTGAAAAACCAAGTCGTCCTGTCCTCTGCCACGGTCCTCCTGAAAGGGAACCAGAACTGTAACTTKTTAGAGCTCTTTCTGAGGTGCTTGAACTTGGTGTGAGTGCCATTAAAAATATTACACTTTGCCACCCTTAGATTGCTTAGTTGGCAGCCACACATAAAGGCCAGAAGGGTTCCAGTTGAGAACGTGCTGTTTTATCTGTATCTGTTTGCCTAATTCAAAAAGTGAGGTCACTGGTTTCAAGAAGCCAGAAATTAAAATAAAAATAACMTCAAGACCTGTGCAGCTTTTGTGKCTGGCTGCACTTTGKACTTTTCYCCAGACTTTCTAGATGGAAACTCCYGGTCGTTTATCTATCTCTCCTGTTATCATATCAGGAGCAAGAAAGGAAACAAACAAGGAAACTCGGGAAAAACCACCAAAACCACAACAAAAAAACACCCCACCTCATAAGCACCTTAAAATATCCCCTGCTCGAAGCAGTTTCTACTTTAGTCCCATCCGGTGGTGATTTACGGTGGCRGAATCAGACGGATGCGGGAGCCAGCCCTCTGCTCTTTGGAGGAGCCAGGAAAGGCACAGGGCTGGGAAGGTGGGTCCTGTCTGGAGGATTCCCGTGTGATTCCTGTGCCGTGGGGTCACCAGGCTTCCTGCACCTTCACAGGCTGGGTGTCCCATGTGGCTGCTGCTGAGCTGCATCCTGTTTGGACCATGGGATTTGATGCTCCATGGACCTRAGAGGAAGGTCAGTGGGTGTCGTGTGAGGATGCCTGGACTCTTGCCTGGCCTGAGCTGATGTCTGCTGGTGAAATGGTTGGTGAGGTATCGTGTGCTACAGCTTTGGGACAGGTCCTACCTTTAATATCCCTTTCTTCTGCTTCCTCCTTCGTGCTGGTCCTCACCTACACAACGGGGGCGATGGTTTTCATCTGCCTTTCGAAGAGTTTCAGATCTGACATGTTCAAGGGCTGAGGCTTTGGTAGGGGGATTATTGCCAACTTCCCTGTAGACCTTCAAAATGTTCTTTACTCTGGGTCTAACTCGGCGTGGCGTGGCCCGAACAGCTGTGCTCGTGTCAGACACCACCTAATTCCATCCACGGGCTCRGTGAGGGCTGCTCTTTGTTACTCCAACCTTGTGTAAGCAGCTGCTACGGCTGAACATCTTTGGGGCAGTAAGAGGAAATTGTTTCTGCCTGCCTTTCATGTCTGCACCATCACTTGAGGAGCCCGTGCCGCAAACTGCCAGGCCGTGCTCACATGGCTCAGAGTGGGAACTGAAACCTGAATGTGTCTCCTAAAAACAAATGCCAAAAATCTCATCTCATGAATGCTGTCGAGAAGGTGAAGTGTGTGGGTAAATCATAACGTGGTCCGTGGGGTCAGCAGAGGAGGATAAACCTGCCACTTGCAGATGTTCCAGGTGATAAAAAGAGCCCATAAAGAAAAGCCCCTTTTTGCTGGGCAAAGCCACAAGTGCAGGATTGAAAGGCCTCCTGCTTTCCCGGGAGGCAGGGAAGGGGTTAAGCACGGAGCCCAGCGCTCAGCTTGCTCTGTATTATGTCCAGGTGGCGTGACGTGTGAACAGACGAAAGATAAAAATCACAGCGGATAAAATCACAGAGGAAATGGCTCTGTCTGAGCCCAGATCACGACGCCTCGCGCTGACCCCACAACCTGAGCCCCATCAGTCAAGTTGTCCTTCCCCTGACTTCTCACCCCATGCTCTGCTGCTGCTGCTACTCCATAAAAGAGGAGGGTGGTGGGAGGAGGGGAGAGGCGGCTCAGCCCGATGACTAAGAGGGTCCGAGGACACAGGTCAAGTTCTTTCTGCTGGAGTCTGGAAGGGGGAGCTGAGTACTCTACCAGACCCTGCCATAAAACCATCTTCCCCATAAAAGGACTGAAAAGGAACCGGGAGGCGAGTGTGGTCCTGTTGGACGGGGCTGGGGGTGGTGGAGCAGAGCAGGGCTGTCCCAAAACCACGGAGCAGGAGCGGTGTGAGGGCCAGGGGCTTTGCTTCAGAAGGTCTATGTCACTGGGTCCCTTCCCACCCAGCTGTGTCACCCCTGGTGGCAGGAGGCCAGGGAAGGGACAGAACCGCCCTGGGTTAAGGTGGCACTGCTGTGCCCTTGGTGCTTGGTCACCTTGGAGAAAGAAGGAAGGACTTTGCGGGCTTGGATCAACTCTGGGGGGCACAAAACTCCTCAGTCTCCTTCATTGGGGACAGGTGGCATTGGTGACAGAAATAGTGTGCCACTGTCCCGGAGCCAGGCAGCCGCAGCTGTGGGGACAGGCGCTCTCCAAGCTCYGCTCTCAAAGGAGCCATGCTCGCCRCGAGGGCCGGAGGATGCTGGAATTTGCTYCCTCTGTCTGATCCAAAAGTGCCTAGTTTTGGGAGAGGCCTTCTGGGCATGCTGCATTGGACATCTGTTTTACAGGGTGTTTAGGACGGGGCTCAACTCAGGCTTCCCAAAACTGGGAAAGGCTGGGAAGTGGTTCCCAGTGGGAGCTGGCCGAGTTTGCCTGCCCTAATTATCCTCTGCAGCCCTGGGATTTGAGTGTGTTACCAATGACACTGGGCTAGGGCACTAAGAAGTGGGGGTTTTTAGGGGGTTGGACTGTAAATTTCTCTGTACATTGAAAAAAAAAAACCCAACCAAAAATGGTGCTTTGTCCTCTCCTGTGGTATAAAGATGCAGGAAACCACAGCTCTCTGGTGGCTTCATGCCTGTGTGGAAACTTGTATTTTCAATTCACCTTTACCTAGATYCCTCTGTATTTTAGTTTAGGTGAGCTCAGCATGGTTTAATTGGCATTTTTGCTGCAGAATGACCAAGCTGGTGTAGAGCTGGCACCCCCTGAGCTGCAGGTGGGCTTTGATTGCAGAGATGGCTGCAGAGGTGCTGGAGATTATCCCTGTCTCTGACTTGCTAGGAGCAGAGCTATAGCAGGAACGTGCTCAGGCATCAGGTGCTGGGGGCCCTTCAGRCAGAAAGGGAGTGTGATTGAGCCTGGGCAAAGCATCTGCCGAGTCTGCTGGCCAATCTGTGTGAAAATGAGGCCCTTGGATGCTGAAGGACTCGATGCTCTGAGTGCCATGATGACCCATCCCAGGGCTGGGCACGCCTGCAGTGACACCAGGGGCTCCTGTGGAAGGTGAGGGTTTATAAAATCCTCTCCTTTTTGGAGAACTGCTGCCCTGAGGCTGTGATTGGGATTATTGCCTGCTCAGAAGGGAGTGCAGTGACAGGGTGGGCACCTCCAGGCTGAGACATGACCTGGAACGAGGGAGATGATGTGTCCATTAAATACTGATTTAGAGCTTAACGAGCAGCACGCCTCTGCCTCCCCTTGCTGCGAGGAAGGTCAGGGTGTAATGACCAGACCCTGTCTGAGAGCAAAGGTGTGTCTTGGCTTGACAGCAGCATCTCTTGTGCCTTTGGCAGCACTTTGGCTCAGAAAATGCGAGCAGTTGTAGGGAAGAGTGAGACTTCCAGGACCGGGAAGGGGGATCCCAGAGCACAAACCCCAGCACGGACATGGGTAATGTCCACGCAAACAGATGTGACTTTTTGGGGTGGCAAGATGCTTGTCTGTSAGCAAAGACCCTCGCCGTGTGGCAGCTGCATTTTGGGCTCACAGCAGGCTCCGCGGGCWGTCTCCTGCTCCTGGAGAGGCTGGAGAGCATCACCACTCCTCCTCCCCGGGGAAGGCAGCTCCGTGGCACGACCTCCCACCTGGGGAAAGCAGATCAGCAAATGGCTCCTAAGTAGCGTGTCCATCACTGTCAAATTGACCACGGCTGTCAAGCGTGAATCGGCCGTCCCCGCGGCGTGGCCGGAGCCAGCCCCTGAGCCGGCRGAGCCGAGCTGTGCTGGCTCCCCGTGATAGCATTTTAATGTGAGGGATGACAGAGGCCTCCGAGTTAATGTCTGCCGAGAGGTGACAGTTTTGAATGTCAGCCAAAGTGGAAGGCCTGCCTGGAATTTCGCAGAGAGGGAAGAGGATGGGCGTGAAATTAGCCCAGGCAGCCGTGTCTGCGCTGGTACCTGGGGCTCCYGAGAGCCGGCAGCCTGAGAGCAACCTTCCCCTTCCACCTGCGTGTGGCTCTTCCCAGGAGCATCTCCAAGGGCTGGAGAAGGGGTCGGAGCCCGGAGCTCCCCSTTGCACCCTTGTGAGGACCACTGGGATGTGGAAATGGAGACAGAAACGCCGTGCCAGCGATGGGAGGTGGAGATGAGATGGGAGCCAGGCTGGTGTCTGCCCAGCCTTATTAAAAATAACCAGTGCGTGTGTTCAGATGAAGCCTGGCTCTCAGGAGCTTGGCTGGCTGCCTGAACAGCCCCATGGAGTCCCACAAGGAAGGCACTCCCGGTGATTAAAATCTGATGGCGAAGAGCATCCGAGTAATTCCTAAACAGCTTCTTCACRAGAGGGAGTGAAAGCCTCCTGGTGCTTGGTGTGCTGATGAGGAAATGGCCAGTAAAAATCAGTCCATCCCAAATGAGCAGGAATTCCTGTCCCCCACCCCAGCCTTGGGCCRGGGAACTCGCTTTRSTGTGCCTCAGTTTCCCTCCTCTCCMTGGGAATAAAGTCTGGGTTTCTCGATGGAGAAATGTTGGGGGAAATAAATGGCTTCGGGGTTGCAAAGGGCCTGAGGACTGCAGGTGGGAGGCATTCCTGCAAGGAGACGAAAGCAATGACAAGATACTGAGCACAGCCAAGAGCTAGGCTGGATTTATTAAAGAAAAAACGAGGGAGACGTCTGTGGTCAGCTTGACAAATCGTCTCCCCCTGAAAGCYGTGTCTCTGTGTTATTGTTCGCCCGCGATGGGATCTTGACAAACTCTTCCCCGGGCTCAGGGGCTAATTGTCGAGTTCACAGAGTTGCTGATGGTCTTCCATGCTGTCATCTGAGCTGGAACTGGGCTGGACTGGTTGTAGACTGGCTGTTGGGAAACCATTAATGGGTTTGTTTGGTAAAGCAGTACAGGGAACAGTATTTCCTTTTTTAGTCCAGCAGAGCCCAAACTCTTGTATTCGCTGTTGACCTTCACAACAGGGGGAAGAGTGTATTTCTGCTTGTGCTCCTTGTGAAATCCCATCTATATCCTGAAGAAGGGTTTTCAGAAGCCTGGTGTTGGATGGACACCAGGAAGAAGATGATCTGCTTCTCCTTGCTGCAAAAACCCAGGGAGGGGGAAAAAGGTTGGTTGTGTGTTCCGGCAAAACCACAGCTTGGGGACTCTTGGTGGCCTGCTGTGACCTTGTAGGGATTCACTTTGACTTGGATRTTTGAGGAGTCACAGCTTTGACACAACAGAGAGAAACTGCCTGATTCCCAAAACAAGATTTTGACTGGGAGCCGTTTAAATACAAATCTATCTTTCTGTTTCTGTGTAGATAAAGCAGTGTGAGGAGTGCTATCAGATAAATGCAGTTGGCTCACGAGGAGGAGGAGGATCGCGACTGCAGTGGGCAAATATCTCCAGGAAATGCCTCCTGAGTGTTGGGAGGTGCTAGAGGTTCCAGGAGCTGCTAACCCAACCCTGTATTGTTGGGATGGCACCTCAGATGGGCTGGGATGGTGTCAACAGAAATATTGGAATTGGGAATTGGAACTGGAATTGGAACTGGAATTGGAATTGTGACTGCTCTTATCACCAGGGTTTCACCTCAACGACCACGTGGAAAAGGAGATTTGTCCACCTTTTGTCCACCTCTTGTCCACCTCCTGCTTGGACACAGTCCTGCYYTGTTGTTGCACTGAGGGCTGCAGGRTGGCTGCAGGTCAGTTGCACAAAAAAATCCACCAGGATGCCTCACAAGTATGTTGAATGACCATTATATGTAAAAAAACAAACAAAAATTCCTGCCAAAAAGCCAACACACCCACAAACCAAAAAAAACACTTCCAAAGGAAAATAAAAAAATGTGCACCCCCTCRTTCTCAGCAACACAGAAGTTCAGGTTAGTGTTGACTGGTTGTAGCTGGACATTGAAATAAAGTGGTGTTGTTGCTGAGAAAAACCTCTTAAAATAAAGAGAAGGTCTAAAATGGATTTTAAATTCCTTACTCTAAGTTTAATGCTGTGTTTATAAGCCTGGGCAATTGACTGGGGAAATGCTRGGCTTTCTTTAACTGTTTTCCTTAKCAGCACTTTGACCTTTAGGTATGTCCTGGTCTTGACCTCAGCTCTTTCCCAGCCAGCCATCCGTGGAGGAATGCTGCAATTTGCAGGCTCTAAATCCCAATGTGTGGAATGCCAGTCTTGAGGAGCCCTGCTGGAATCTGCTGTAGGATTGACCTGTGTTGTCGTTGCTCCACAACTTCATGTGCCTTCCCTGAGAGCCCTGAAGGACACTGGGGGGATGTAGAGTTGGACCTTCTCCTGCTGGTTGTGCTCTGTGGTGGYACTGCAGGGATGTCACAGGGAGGCTCTGGCTCCCCTGAGGTCCACCAGGAGGGTGTCTCTCATCAGCTTGTGGGTTTTTCGTGGCGGAGAACTCCCCTGCTGTCCCTGTTGTCACACGGAGCGCTCGTTTCCCTTCCCACCCGTTCGTTTTGCAGCCAATCCGGAGCCCGTCAGCTCCCAAAATGTGGGTGGAGGGGCTGTGGGAGAAGACCTCTGTGGATTAAACTCCCACTTGCTGCCATCCCTGCCTCCTCTGCTGAAAGCCATGACCGAGCAGGTTCCCTCTCCTCAGATTCTGAGCTAACTCAGGGGAGAGATGTGTGCGGTCGTTTATCCTCCTCATCGACAGATGGGATCCGACAGCTTCTTCCCTTATGCAGTCACAGACWCCACAGCTTGCATCTTTTCCCCTTTTCTGCCAGGAATAACTTTGAGGGGGGCTTTAAAAAATGGTTCATTAATGTTCTGGAAATGTTGTTTTGTGTGTGAATTGCAGGAACTATTTACAGTAACTTCTCAAATGAACCTTGCGAAAGAGGGAATAATTTTGCTGCGTGAAAATTTCGCAGCCTTTTACTGCTCTGATTTTTTTTTTTTTTCCCTTCCCTGACAGCATCTACATTTTAAAGTTATGGCCCCAGGCTTAAGAAACCCAGTGTCTTTTTGGGCCAGGTGAATTATGAATCAGCCTTGAACTCCCTTCATAGCMCTGAGTATTAATGTGTCCATATTGCAGAGGGTTAGTGACTTAGCCAGTGGGTTGAGCAGAGAGCAGAGAGGGGACTTGAGGTCTCCAAGTGTTTAAGGCAGGGCACTATATTCATTCCCTGCTAGACAGATGGGAGACAGTGAGGCCCATGGACCTTGGAGAAATTAATGGGGCCCTCTGAAAAAAAMCCATCCTGCTTAGAAATGAAATGTTAGCTGCGCTTCCGTGTGCTCTGTGTGGCTGCCTTTATTTTTACTGACCCCTCATCCATTAAAGTTGTCACCTCCTGCTGTCATCCCAACTTTCTGTGGTGGGAAAAGGCTTGGTGGAAGAGCCCTTCCATGGAGCATTGGGGTGTTGGCCATTTGTGCTGCCTGCATCTCGTTTTAACCGAGGCCATTAACCAATTATCAGCTTAGCTGAAGATCCTTGCTGTAAATTTAATTAAAACTGATTACGCGAGGTGGGGTTTTTCTTGGAAGGGAGCTTTGGCATGCTGGAAAGTGGGAGGGCAGAGGGTCAGTGGGCCTGGATGTGTGACTGGAAGGGTGGGAAGCTGACAACCATGGGTCAACAGCCCCCAGCTTGCAGGACCTCTTGCTATGGGTGCTGTTTTCCATGGAATTACAGTATGGGACTGACAGCTGCGAATTCTGACCTCTTGGTATCTAAAGCAATGACCCCACATGAGATCTGGGGGTTCCCACATGAGATCTGGGGGTTCTCACATGAGATCTGGGGGTTTCCACATGAGATCTGGGGGTTCTCACATGAGATCTGGGGGTTTCCACATGAGATGTGGCCTGCAGAGTTTATTGATTTGGGTAAGAGAAGCCAAGGCTGCTTCTCCCTGCATCCTGATGTCCCTGGACTTGTGATAGCCACACACACAGTGAGGAGCCGGGACTGACCCTGCTGCAGGGCTGCTTGGCTGGGGAGGGCCGTGTGTTGTGTTTAAAGGTTTTGTTAATGGGTTGAGTGCTTCTTTGGGGTGCCCTGAGAGGAGTCCTGGGCAGACAGCTCTCTTTGGAAGCTCAAACACCAGCATGTCTGTCCATCTATCTGTCTGTCTGTCTGTCCCCAGCAGAAGGAGGGCTGCCCCCTGCACATCAGCACATGTGGCCACTGCTTGTTCTTGGCTTCTGCTCTAGAAAGATAAAAAAAATATGACCCTGGTAACTCTCTGCTCATCCTGCTAAGTGCTTCTGCCTCCTAGGATAGCCATGACAACATATGTCTGATATTCTCTTAAATCCTTAAATATTTTGGTCTGATCAGTTTTGTTCATCTTTCCTGACTCACATGAGATACCCGCAAATCCCAGGTTTCTGGAGRAAGATGTGTTGGATAATGCTGCAGCCCCGACTGTCTCCAGGATCCTGAGGCTCTTTCCTACCTCTCAAATCCATCCTGCTGGCTTCAGGTTTTGACTTGCATTATTTATTGTTCCCTTTACATCAGCCCCTCTGCTAAAGCCAAACCTTGTCTTGTTGAGCTTGGCTTCTTGGCAAGCCTGAATYTAACAAATATGTCCAGGTTCAGAAGAAAAACAACTGTTTAAGGGTTTAGAATTGAATTGAAAGCCAAAAGGAAACACAGCATTTCATTCTGGATAACTAATAATTTTCTTTTTTTGATAGACTAGTACTGATATTTTTGTTGATATTTAGTAATAAGTGCTGTCGCTGAAATTCTCCTTTGGAAATATAATTTTAATTGCATTTGAAGCAAAAGGCATTTCAAGATGAGGAAAACCAAAGTGCTGGGCTCAGAAATATTGCAACTAGACATCTTGATTTTGCAGAATTAAAACATTTCAACGTGAAGGGCCTTCAGTGTGAAGGAGTCTGAAGTGATTTGAGACTTATTTTGATGTTCCTGAATCTGCATTTTTCCCTGGTCATAGACACAGTGTGTGGTAATGAAACATTTTTTACCTACTTCTKCAGTAAATGAGTAGGTAGCACAGTCCTTTGGTGAAAAACCTTAGAATTTAAATAGACAAGCTGGCAGGTTATTTAATCTCTGGATACTTTTGCCTGCCAGCAGAAGAGTAGCTTTTCTCTTGCCCAGCTCAGCCTTTGGCCGAGCCAAGAACTGGAGCTGGGTTTTCCGAGTCCTTGTCCCATGTCCCACGACAAGATCCCTGTCTTCCCTCTTTGTCTGCGGTTTGTGATTAATCGCCYGAGCCTCCTGATATTATTTCTGTTCTGCTCCCTGACTGTATGATTTGAAACTTTTATAAACAGGCCATAGCAAATGCATGTGACACACAAAAATATGGGTATTCATCAAAGCGGCACAGCTGCTCCTGAAACAATGGTGCTAAGGAAGCCCATTCATACTAATTACAGCAGCACAAAGAATTGTGTTGCTAAATTTGCTGGCAGGTCCAAAAAATGTTTTGGCTTGACCTGAAACAGTCTCTTTTGGGGGAGAAGTTTTTGGCAAGTTGGAACGTTTTAGTTTCATTCCAGGAGCAGCATTTTGTTCTGAAGAAAAGGATTAGCTTGAAGTAGAAACGAAGAGTTAGAAGATGGAACTTTGGTTTTAAGTCCAAGTGAAGTTGGTTTTTTTTGTTGTTTGTTTTGAAGGAAAGAAAGTTTTGCTCTTACCCCTGAGTTTGATCAAAGGGAATAAGTGGGTGTTTTAATGGGGCTGGGATGGTGGTTTGTGCAGCCTCTTCTCCCCAGTCTGAACCCTTCAGYTGCTGGAGGATTGCYTGRCCCTTCTGCATGCACCGAGGGKCTGAYRTCCAGGTGACCTRTCCCTTKTCTKCTTTGTCCCCTCCTGTGTGCTGAGMAGGTGACCCTGGTGAAGCCCAGCAGCCCCTCGAGTATTGGGGGAGAGAACAGGGGCAATTCCTGCCCTAAATCCCGCTGAGCCCAGAAAGAACAGAGTGTAACTACACCCCGCATTCCGATATTCCTGTGTACTCCTCCGATGGCATTCCAACCGCACAATAATATTTTCCTTTCTGAAAATAGCAGACTGATTTAGCGAGATCCTTGAATGTTTAGAAAGTCTGAAAATGCATAATTAAGGTATCCAGCCAACTCCCCCTTTTGCCTTGTAATTATTGTGTGTTGATTATCACCCCGAACGACTTCCACCACCCGCTCAAGCTTAACTTTGCCCTGCGGATCTGTCAAAACAGAGACGTGTATCAACATCTCAAAATTGCTATTACGACAGAGGGAACAAACTTCCTTTCCTCTTCAGATGAATCGATTTTCAACGTAATTTCACAATCGTGCAGTGGGTAGAATGATTTACTGCTGCACAGCCTCTGCCTGCCTTTCTCCTCAGAGCTTTACCTGCACCATCCTCCTGGTTTATCGCTGGGGTTGGGTGCTCAGAACAGTCCAAAAAAGCTGTTGTTTTGTTGTAACATGCAATATCACACCAGTAAAGCCCATTCCCAAAGCTGCTGGGAGGGAGGGGCTGTAAAAGGATGGCAGCCTCACTCCACACACCTGACTTGAGGTGAAAAAGCARAATGTTTCCAGCCCACAGCAAGTTTGCTGGCTCTGGCAGGAGCTGCTTTGTCTGTGCRACAGGGTGCACGCTGGAGCCCGCGKGAGTCCATGGGAAAGCTGTGCTTCACGTTGTTTCAGCCCCTGCTTTTATTAAGCAGCCATTTGGATGACATATGGAAATTAATGTTATATTTAGGCATGCTCCTCTATGTCCATGAAGACAGCTACGAAACTATTTTTAACCCTAATACTTGCACTAATCCTCCTAAAACCCACTGAGGGGCACTAACTCTTCTCCAGCAACAGGGGGAAACTCAGCCTAGGCTTTGGGGGGATATTTGTGGATGGGAAGGTATTTGCCAGAGTAACCCGTTCAGTTCACTCCGGTTCTGCTCTTATCTCAAGTGGCTCTGCCTCCTTGCCAGCATCCTGCCAGTTCCTTTGGCTTGCCATGCCCACAACCTTGCTGCAGCGAGTCCCAGCTTYTGGCAAACRCCTCGGGCTGCCYGTGGCTCTGGCAGGCACCAGCAGCTGTGTGGCAGCTCTGTTCCAGCACACATCTGTATGGGGCTGTCCCTGTGGTGGCCGTGTCAAAATCGGGGATGCTGCTGCTCCGGCGTGTTGCTCCAGGTGCTTCTTCCCGGTTTCTGAGCTCACACCTACTTGCCCACCCACAAAGGTTTCCTGGGCACACCAGCTCACCAGCAGCACCCCTTTTCTCTTTAAAGACTTTCTTCCAAGCCTTTGTGCAGTGGAGAAGACATAAAGATGGGGTTAACAGCTGACATTGTRGATGGGCCATCTGAGTTGCCAACAGAGATGCAAAAGCACCACTGAAATCAAGCTCTGAGACTGATTTCTTTGGGAGCTTTAGTGGAGAGGCCAGAGGCAGCGTGCCAGGATCTCCCAGGACCTCCTGTCTGGGGTTTTGCAGCAGATTGCTGTTGGTGAGAGCCTTGTTGTAAGCCCTGGAGTGCTCTGCCCTGTGCGGGGTGTCTGCAGGAGGATCCGTGCCATGCTCCAGGTCCCCTCCCCGGGGCCTGCTGTGTCACTGCAGTGTGACTCCTCAGCTCGGTGCAGTGGGTGGGTGGCGAGGGAACGAGCAGCTCTGCTCCCTCTCCAGCTCTGTTCTGCAAGTCTTTCTGCCGGGGTGCCAGCCCTGCTCAGCCTCACACAACCCAAGGCAGCGGCCTCTATTTTTGGTATTTTGTCTGTTCTTTATCTTTTTTTTTTTTTTTCCTTTCCCTTGGCATCGCCTGCTGCCCTACATTACCTCCAGGCCTCCCMTGGGGAGCTGCTCTGCCCACGATGGGATGCAGGGATCTGTTCTGTGTGGGATCTGAGCACCCCCTGCTCCTTAGACCCATTTCTCCAGGACAAAGATTGCTCCATCTCCCGGGTGACAGTGCTCCCTGGGAGATGTGCGTGCTCCTGCCATGGCTGTGCTGGCCAGGGATGATTACCTTGCACTCCTGCACTGCAGTGCAGCGATGATGGCCATTTATCAGGCTATTCCCTGGTGGACTGGACCTGACCTGGACGCAGGAGTCTCTGCTTCCAAACAGCTCYGCTCACGTGGTGCCCGCTCCGGCTTTCCTGGAAGGCAGGCGGATCTGGCGGGAACTGCCTGACACATCGCCACCAATGCATAATAACCTTCAGTTGGGGG
>NW_026623836.1:0-34288 GCF_030028575.1 Malurus melanocephalus | reverse complement strand
AAACAGAAAAAAACAAACCTTCTGCCCATGATCCCGTGGTAACCCTAGAAATATGGGCATTAACGTCCAGAGAGCTTTCTCCTCTGGATGAGGGGGGAGTTAATGGGTTTGGATTATTTGTGGTTATCTGGATTTCAGATTGACACCATAAATATTCAAACTCTGAACCTGGCTGGATGCAGCCGCTGTTGACTTTTGTATGACCTAGCTGGAAACTTTAAATCAGCTGTCGGCTTGACTTCCAAGGGAGTGAAATGCTCCAAATCYACTAGATAGCATCTCCTTGGTGTTTTATTACCTCCTGAGAACCTCACTTTGGTAGGGACCCAAGTCCAGCCTCCTCTCAGAAAGCAGGGCTTTGTTAGCCCTGCAGAGTCGTTAAACCTGCCGTGTGGGAATCGGGGTGTCCTACCTTGTGGAACACACAGGGCTGATTATACACAACRCACATGATTAATATGGAAGAGAAACGAGTCCAGATGCGAGCCCAGCATTGTGTTATTAATAGGCTAACATAGATCTCTATCAATGGTGCTCTCTGTCTGCAGGATCATGCTGGATGCTCTGCTTTCCGTGGGCTTTTTTCTGGGTTTGTTTTTTTTTTAAAGCATTCCTTTGTCTTTTGGGATTGAGGTACAAGGCTTCTCTGAAGGTGCTGAGAAGGTTTTTCTCCYGATGTAGAGTGTGCTGTCACGTTGGTCAGCAGTCCAGGGCTGGTTTGTGGAGTGCTGGGTGGGTCAGCAGTGACACACGGTGAGCAGCTGTGAGGAGGATGGGCCAGCGGTGTCACCTTGAAGGGCACCCTCTTGCCTGGTGACAGAGCAGAGCCCTCCAGCACCAGACTCAATAAGCACTGTCAGCTTAATGAATGTCACAGTGCTGGTAAAGGCTATGACCTTTGCTGCAGAAAGAGACCCAAACGCTGTTTCGGGATTGTGCGGTGGCAGTGGGGACAGCAGTGACACGTGTGATGTACCTGACTGCTCCCTCCTCCGGAGAGCTGGTCAGTGCTGCCAGAAGTGATGCTCTGAGCAGCCGTGGAGATGATAATTTGGGGCTGGGTGTTTCCCTGGAGTACCTCTGTGGAGAGGAGATCTTCAGTGTAGCCAAACCAGGACCTCCAAATCTTTGCAGCTACATGGGAGATACCAGAGAATTCTTTGCCTTTCCTTCCCTCGAGTACCAGCCAAGAGCCAACCTTTGGCTAACTTTTCCAAAGATTTTGCTGGATTTGACTGCCCAGCTCCAAGGCTGGTCTGGGTTCACAACAATATGAACTCTCAAATACCAACAGTCATGAGCTGTGTTTTCAGGTCCGCACAAAGCACACTTTGAAAGTGCAGGGGCTGGCAAGTCCAGGCTGACAGCTTTTAGACTAATTGTGATGGTCTGGACCTCTAATGCAATGTTTCATCACGTCCAGCAGATTTCTGTTCCAAATTCCCCGAGGAGATCCCCAGAATAGCTGTTCAGTGAACAGCTTTTCCCTGCAGCTAAGTGAGGGGTGATGGCATTTGAGAGATTTTGGCAGCCCAGCCCCACAAAGGCTGGGAAAGGCTCTTAGTCCAACCTGATGGATTACCTCACATCTCCTCTGCTCCCGTGGCTGGTCCTGGAAATGAACCCCAGGCTGATGGCTGGGTCTGGTGGTCACCAGTGCTCCAGGACTTCATTCCATCCCCACCTCTGTCACGAAGGCTCTTCCTGCAGTTCCTGGTGCTTCAAGACCCCTCTGTGCAGAAATCCCCAGAGACAGATGCTATCCTGGACACCACACACACAGGGATTTGGGATCCCAGCACAGCCACAGCCACCTTCCCATGTCTCCAGCCCACCTGGCAGGCTGTGGGCTCTGGTAGGGATGCCTTTCTCCAAGCTCTCTCCCGATTATGAAGATGTCTGGGCTCTCTTATACAGCCTCACGTGCGTTCTGCTTTTAATATCGTGTATGGGTTGCTCCCTGCCGACTAAGATTAATTGAATATGTAAAACAATAGGTGCAAGGAATTAATACAGGGCTTTGTAATACAAGATGACTTTTATTCTAGTTTGAATACTTCACACAGCAGCTATAAGTGCATTAGTTTTATTGATCTATATTCATAGAATTATTTAAATGTACCCTCTGGTGCTGAGTGTCAGGGATTTTCYGATGCTTGCCACGCTGCATTTTTCATTAGAGGCTAGCGAAGGTATCCAAACTTTGACTGCCCAGGCAAGATTAATTTCATCTCGACAGCCCCAGCCGAACAGAAGCAGAGTGTTTGGAGAGCTGACCACTAACCATGGTCTCACCCCACGTCCCCTGGAGCGGTTTCCTGGGCTCCCTCCTTCAGGCTCTGCTGCCTCGTCAGCCTCTCAGTGCTGCCAGGGCTCTCTGGCTCCCAAACACCCCGGCTCCACCGAGGCTTTTCTTCTGCATTTTGTTCTAAAGAATGAAAATGGATGTGTTCCTACGTATAGCTGGGGCTCTTGTRTTAAAACCCTGTCTGTACCACGCATACTAAGGCTGGCCTGATCTTTCAAGGTCAGATGTTTGGCAGGTGCCAACACTCTGTAGCTGGTAGAACATTTCTTCCATCCAAATGTGACCGGGTTGCCTTGTATTTCATCAGATTTTTTTTCCCCCCTGCTTTTGTCTGAAAAAGCTCTGTTCATTCTCTTGCCCTTCCCCAGTGAGGAATTACAAAGAGGGGGGATAAAAAGAGGGGAAAAAAAGARGAAAAAGAACAACTTAATTTMTGATGAAAAGCATTCTCAAGTTTTTTGTTTCATGGTAGTTGCTAGCTATGAACTTTTGTAGTTTATGGAAAACTTAGGATGAAAAGAAAGAGAAAAATGAGAGAAAACTCAAATGTTTTGGAGTTTAGTGGTTAGAAGTGAGGCAGGTGGTGAGGCAGGAAAGGCAGCTCTCCAACCGGTTTGTCGTGAGGCTGGGTGAGGGATGGGGGCTCCTGTAACCCCCTTTTCCTGCCCTGGGCTGCTTGTTAAAATCACGGGGAGTCTCTGGTGTGTKCTGAGAGGCTGAGCTCACGCTGCAGCCCTTGCTCCAGGCAGGACGCTGAGAAGGTGTCTGTCCTTCAGCTGACAGCCTGGTGAGACTAAAACTCCCCGAGTTCTCAGTGTCTCTGCTAAATTGGGTTAAAATTAGCTGACAGGTTCCAAAGCGATTGAAGCGCGCAAGCCTACGGTGTAATTGCGTAAGCCCCRCTCCTCGGGAAGGCGGCTCAAAAGCAGCGGCTTTTTGCAATGTTTTACAGCACTTAGTGTAACAATCACTGCAATAATCAGGCAAACAGCGTTCACTGTGTCGCTGTAAACTCACTGAGCGGTGCTGCAGGGGTGCACAGCCCGTGGGGCTCCTCGGGAGGATGGGTGCCTGCTGTAGGGGGAAAGCCGCCGGGATTTGGGATCCCAGCCTTGCTGTTGCCGTCTGTGGGGTCCTCTGAATGCAGTCCTGGTGCCCCTGTTTTGTCCTTGGGGTGGAGGAGGAAGATTTCAGGGGACGCTGTGGCCTCTGCTGTGTCACCTTAGGGCTGCTGCTTTCCCATCCCARCTCTCAGGATCAGGGAGTGGGATCTCCTCCGGGCCTTGCAGCAGGGAAATGCTGTCCCATTCCTTGTCCTGTGCCGGGTGACCGCGGCTGCAGAGCTGTCCCTGCACAAGGCTGTGCATCTGGGGTGGAGCAGGGGTGTGGTGCTCCCAGCCTTGCTGTGCAGGGAGCCCTCAGGTGTGTCTGCTCCCCCAGGAGCTCCAGAGCAAGGGCAGRACCCTCCAAGGCTTTAGGGTGTGCAGGGAAATTGCCTCTGGTGGCTTCTCTGTGGGCACTCAGAACAAGATATTTGCTTTTATACTTTAATTTATTTATTTATTAAAGAATGGAGGGGCTGGGATGGCAGACGGCCCCGGCATCACCTTCTCACCGTGTGTCAGCATCCTGCTTGCGGTGGGGCTGGGAGGAGGGTTTGGGCTGGGAGAGAGGGTTTGGGCTGGGAGAGTGGGTTTGGGCTGGGAGAGTGGGTTTGGGCTGGGAGGTGGATTTGGGCTGGGAGGTGGCCCCGGGCTGGGAGGAGGGTTTGGGCTGGGAGGTGGATTTGGGCTGGGAGGTGGCCCCGGGCTGGGAGGAGGGTTTGGGCTGGGAGGTGGATTTGGGCTGGGAGGTGGCCCCGGGCTGGGAGGAGGGTTTGGGCTGGGAGGTGGATTTGGGCTGGGAGGTGGCCCCGGGCTGGGAGGAGGGTTTGGGCTGGGAGGTGGATTTGGGCTGGGAGAGAGGGTTTGGGCTGGGAGGTGGCCCGGGCTGGGAGGTGGCCCGGGCTGTCCATCCCGTGGCTCTCTATCCCGTGGCTCTCTGCCGTTTTGCAGAACTTGCCCTCGCCTTTTCGGGGCCAGCTGAGCCCCAGCCCGGGTTGCCGGCCCCCGGAGCCCGCCMGGCGCTGCGAGCAGGCGGCGGTGGCGGCGGGTTCGTGAACCTGGCTATGTTTTATAGCCACTAGAGGGGGGTCAGAGACTGCTGGCTCGGGCTGCCGGCGGCGGGGATGCCCGGTTGGGGGGTCGGGCTGAGCCCCGTGGGGTGCACAACCCTTCTCCGGCTCTCGGCGCATTCCCGGCATCTTTCCCGGTGGGAKCTCCTCGGGGAAGGACAGTGCTGCAGGACAGGACGTGCTGTGGGCATCTGCTCCGCTGCCTCCCCACGGGGATGTGGCTCTGTGAGCGGGGACTTAGGCTGGGGATCCCTSAGGGTTTGTCACCTCAGCTCCAGCGGCACTTTGTACCCTGGAACTCACTGGGAGTCCAAAAACTGGGCACTTTGTACCACYGGGAGCCCAAAAACTCACACAGAAACCTGAAACCACCTGAGGAAGCTCTGGGCAAGACCCCAGCAGGCCTTGGGTGGACATCCCTCCATCAGGATCCTCCATATCCCAGCAGGGAGTGAGCGCGTCCTGTGTCTCTACAAGGTGCCACCCCGCTGTCACTGTGGCTGCCCAGCCCAGGAGATGTGGTTTCAGTCTCTGGTAAAGGGCAGGAGGTGCTGAGGTTTGCCCAGGAACATCAGGCGTGGGGAAAGCTGGAGCAATTTCAGCTGGCCGGGAGCATGTCTGTTTATTGTCTCCGAAACCAGGCAGTGGAGGTGCTCGATTTCCTCTGCTAGCAAAGCTCAGAGCATTGCTCTGTGCCAAGATGAGGAGAGATGTTCAGAACACTTTTATAGCTCACTGTTTTCCCTCGTAGGCCCCTGTATGTGATTCTTCTAAAGGGGGAGGAAGTGCTGGATTTTCCATTTCAAGGTGCTGCTCTCCAAATTCCGAGCGGTACGAGCAGCAACACTCGCAGAGTTCTCACAGACACCTTGGAGAGGCTCGGTGAACTTTTCAAGAGAGAGGAGAGGATGAAAAGAGCTTGGTTGCCTTTTTCCAGAGCCTGGCACAGCATCTAGAGGGACTTTTCTTCCTGGGAACAATTCACCTCTGCTGCTGGTGGATATTCCTGGAGTGAGATTCATGAGCAGGTGACTCGATGGCATCAAACTGATGCTCTGAGGTCCCCCAAACTTGTTGCTGGGATCACCCAGTCCCCGACACATCCTGGGAACAGCCTGATCTCCGTGTCCCTGGGAAGTGATGGGGCCTGGTCGCATCAATGGATGGGAGGGATTTGGCCTCTCTACCCCTCGGCCTCCCCACAGCTCTGGGATCGTTTTAAGTGCAAAGCGGTGGATTATAAATTATACAGCATTTATAATCAGGAAAACATCTGCTGGGTGCTCTCTGCAGTGGACAGGGCCAGCCAAAGGCTCCAGGACACGGCGCGTAGGGGTTGCACCAATCGCCACCTGTCTGCTCCTATAATCGAGTTGATTTTTTACGATCTTGACATCAGCTTTCAAGATGCATGATCTATGTGTTTATTTAGCTGTCTTTCCTGGCGTCCCTTAGTTTTGAACTCCTGTAAATCCTCCCACAGTTGGGTTTCTGCACTTTTCAGAGATTACATTTCCTGACAGAACATTTCTCCTTCCCCCTCACTCCGCTGACAGCTCAGGCGAGGCTCCAGGGACCCGAGTGTTCAAACCTGGCTCTGGAAAGCTGAGCTCTGACACAGAGTGGCTCCAACTTTCCAGGCCAAGGAACTGGGACCAGTGTTAGCAGGAGAGGTGGCCCAAAAGTGCTGCTTTGAGGTTGAAGTCCCTCTCCAGTTCAGAATTGATCCGGGGGCTGTGACATCCTCCAGGACTGGTCCATGCGTGGCTTCCATGAGGGGACCTGCTCATGTCATTTCTCCAGACCAGAAAGGTAAGTGGGCTTGATGTGGCCAGAAGAGCAACTTTTTATTAAAAAGCCCAAATTCTGGCTGGTGGAGAGTGAGATTTTTGCAGTTCTGTTTGTTTGGGTCCCCGTGGGCCTTGCTCACTCATGTTCTCATTTCAACAGGATTTAGCTCATTCAAGAGTTTCCAGAGGATCTCAGTTCCAATGATTCCCAGGAGGATGTAATTATAAACACTTCTGTTTTCACAAAACCAGGTCACTTTTGTCCTCTTCTTTTGGGGCTGGACTCCACCAGCTTCCAGATGTTCACAGATGGATGAGCACTTGCATGCTACTGGGAAAGAACACACAGCAGCCTTTGCTTTTTGTGCTTTTTCCTTCCAGCAAAGCAGGTATTGTTGAGCAGAGTTGTGGCCAAGAAACCTCTAAAATCTGTGGGATGCTTCCTGCAGCCCATAACTCCAGCAGCTGGAAATATATCTCCGTGGAAAAGCTGTGTGAGTGGGGAGAGTTCACATGGGYTGCTCTGGCATTCCAGGTGTGGTTTGCAGCCTCCCAGCACACTTTGTTCGCTCCTTGGCCACTTTTACCCCCTCTGATCTTTTTATAGCCCCTTCACAGGGCTCTTCTGTCTGGTGCTCACCCCCTGTGCTGCCTGCCACTGTCCCTCCTTTCTCTGCTCCAATTTTGGGAAGAAGGAGGGGAGACTTCCAGGATCCAGAGCTCTCCTGGCTCTGCCCCATGCTGTGCCTATTCCACTTGATCCCTGACTCTCTCCCCAAACYTCTCAGCCACCAGTGACAGATGAATTACTTTATTTACAGCATTAATACCTCTAGAAGGAGTTTTCTGCTTGGCTGCATGCTGACCCCTTCTTCATCTCTTGGATAGGATCCTTGGCTCCAGCAGGTACYGTGCCTGACATTTTTCTGAATCCAATATGAACTTGTCCCAGGTACAAATTCATCTTTAAAGCCCTTGCACTTGTGCTTGGCTCAACCAATGGCATCACCACCCACTACTTACCCTGCTCCTGAGCCCCTCTGCTGCCTGCAGCAGCACTCAGGGCAGCATCATTTGCCCCTCTGCATAATGAGATGTTAAAGGCTCTCTTTCACAYTAGGCTGGAGTCTCGCCTTTATGGGCATCCCAAAGTTTTGGGCTTGGATGGAAACCCATCTCCCTCGAGCAGAAGATTGGATGCACCTCATCATCACTTGTGCATATTTTTGCCTGCCAGGCAATCGCAGGGAAATAGRTGAGGAAAGATTGATCTGCAGGGATTAATTTTATGGGCTTGTGTGGAATCCACCTCCCATCAACTCACCAGTGGGGGCTGGAGGAGMTGATGTCCTTATCATTCCCCTGATCCTGGCAGGGAATAACCTGCCAGATGAGCTATCCCTTGATAAGGGCATTATCATGTRGAACAGCGGGGTGGATTTGCACCTCTTTTGGCTCTGTGGTTATTTATATGGCATTACTGCCTTGCTGGAGCCTGGCTCTTGTCCTGTTGGTCCTTGGGAGAGAGATCTTCCTGTGCTGAATTGCTCAAGGTGGCACAGGGAGTGGAAATGTGCTGGGAGGACAGAGGGTTCATGGTGAGAGCTGGCTGAGAGCAGATCCCTCCATTCTAGACTAGATCCCTCCATTCTAGATCATGTATAATTGTTAATATTTCATCATATAAAATATATTATATTTTATATCATTGATATGATATAAAAATGCTACCCCCTTTAGGGCTGCACTGTTGTGCTCTGCCCACGTTGTGTGTGCTCCTGTAAAAAGTCACTCAGGTGGAGCTCAATCCCTCAGTGAATTCCCATTGTCCCCACCCCGTTTTCCAGGTCGTTCAATGACCACTGTGCTTGAAGCAGAGCTGATGAGCCTTGCCCAGCCCGGATCTCTGCCTTCCCATCACATTCAGGCTGGAAAGAACCTTCCTTGGAAATTGTCCTGCTGCCAGGAGCTGGTGACACGGCTTGCTAATGGTGTCACAGCCAGACTTTGCCCTCCAGGTCTCATTTTCRGAGGCAGCACCCTTATTGGAAATACAATCCTTCTCTTCCCCCATATATATTTTTTTAAAGTATCACTGAAAACTCAGGCAGAGAAATGGAGCCCTTTGCCCAAGGTCATTAACCAGCTGCAGAGTCTGGAGTGAGAGCGCCCTGATTTCCTGGCTTTGTGTCACAAGTGTGAACAGCTCTTTACCCTGATGACAGCGAGGGTTTTACAGTAAGGAAGAGGAAAGAAAAAAAAAAAAGCCATATTTCAATGTGCTTCTTGCTCTGTCCCTGAGTGCATCCCCCAGGGTGAGAGTGAAGTCAAGAGGCTGCTGTGAAAGGGTTATAGCYGACCTCTGATCACAACCGATTAATGACAGCCCCAGGGAGCAAAAGCCCTTGAGCTGCCAGGAAGGAGGTGAGCATGGAAAAGCAGAGAAGTTTTAAATGCAGCAGCCTGAGTCCAAAGTGGAACAACAGCCGAGGAAACAGCTGGGCCTGGACACGGTGCAGGAATGGAGGGGATTTCTCCATCCATCCTTTCATCCATCCATCCATCCATCCATCCATCCATCCATCCATCCATCCATCCATCCATCCATCCATCCATCCATCCATCCCCAGCAGTTTGAATCCAACCCTTCAGCCCACTCTGACCAGACTCCTTGCTCTGAATTGTCTGGTGCTCATTTGGGGCTTTTTAATTTGTTTGTTCAAATGAAACAAAAGAATTTTACTTGAGGGTGGGTTCATATTAAGCTGCAAGCAGATGACAGCAGCGCCGTGTGAGGGTGGGGAGCACTTGTCAAACCAGGGAAACCAGGGCAGGACACTGGGATGGGGCAAGCAGGACCAGGACCAGGAGGAACACCCGCTTCTCCCAGCTCCACCAGGCATCCAGCTTTGTGCTGGGCTCAGCAGAAACCTCCCCTTAATGCAATTAAAGGATGAGCAGAGGCGGCTGCGAGAGGCTGTTTACGAGCGCAGAGGAGGGCATGCCGGGAAGATGCTCCATTCCCGGACRGAGCTGCTGGGAGCACGACCCTGGATGGGGATGTGCACGGCTCGGATGCTCTCCAGCTTTCCAGCTCCTCCACGGAGGGCTGAGAGCAAATTGGGCTGCTAATGCAGGCAGGGGCTGGCWGGGCTCAGCGCTCCTGCACTGCRAACTGCGGGATGGATGAGGAAACCYGAGCTCCTGCTCCAACAGGTCCAACCCTGCTTGTTAGACCTGGTCAATATTTCCTGTCAAAAGCAATTCTCTGTCAAAGAGACGTTGATTTTTTTTTTCTTTTTCTTTTTTTTTTCCCTGTTCTGCCAGAGCAGAATTTTTCTCAGAACATGTCAATTTTCAGCCAAATTTCTTGCTTTTGGTGCTTGGTGCTTTTTTTTTCTCCTTGCTTAGAAAACAACGGTGAAAACAGGGTTGTCAGCTCTCGAAGTCTGAATCTGAAGGCTCAAGCCAGCAAGGTCTGCAAGTGTATTTTTGATTTTATGTCAAAAGGAAAAAAACAAAGAGAGGAATGGAAGAAGGTTTTTAAAAACTGATTGTCACGGTGGGAAAACGTGTGTTTTAAAGAATGTCAGGAAAATTTGTGGAGGCCTGGTATCTGTAAGTATCTTGTGAATCTGAGAGTGGTTGAGTTGGAGCAGAGCTTGGMATTTTGAGGTGCTCTTGTGCAGGGYCAGRAGTTACATTTTGATGATCCTTGTGGKTTCTTCCGACTCAAGATATTCTATAAGCTTGGGGACAGCCCAGGCCTGGTGACATCCAGAGGTCATCCCTGGTTTCCTGCAGGTTTATACCTGGSTCATGGGCTCATGTCTTCTCTGCTGGCCCAGCTCAATGAGCAAAGCTTACACTTTTTCAGGATTAAAATCAAGAGCTCTTCAATATAACAAAAAATGGGCTGTCTGGAGAAATGCTGTGCACATCCACGGTGCAGCACCGTGCTTTCAAGAGTTCACGCTCTGGAGCTGCACATGGATGGAGCTATGACCTGCACAGAGGAGGAGCACGCCAAGCCCCAGAGGCTGGAGGGTGCCTTGCTCTGTGAGGGTGCCCAGAGGTGAGGGAACGAGCTGACCCCGGGCTTGGCAGAGTTTTGGGTGTTGCCGGAGTTGAGGCAGCGAGCGCGCGCCTCCGGCGTGTGTTTATGCATGCAAAGAGGTGCCTGCTGGGGAAGGAGTGGAAGGCTTGTGATTTATCATTGCTCTGTAATGGGTGCCTTGCTTCTAGTGAAAGAGGTCAGCATCCCTGAGAGATACCAAAGCCCCTCCTTATTAACGTCCTGTTACAGCTAATGGCTTGGGGTAGGGCAAGCAGGTCTTACAAGGAAGGCATTAAAGAGCAGYGCRGCTTGGAAGGGAAGCCAAAGAATTYGCGGCGATATTTACACAGAGGCTCTCCCCAGAGATAAGGAGGTACACAGTCAGCCTGGGAGATAAGCACAGCTGTGGGACCAGGCAGAGCAGGSACTGTTGTTTGTGCATCCTGAAGTTCAGCGGGATCAGAAGCCGGAGCTGCGTGGTGCAGGAAAGGGGGATGCGAGCGGGACCACACACACCARCCAGGCCTGGCCTCTGGGAGGCACAAACAGGCTTTCCTGGTGGCTTGTGGTGGGAAATGGGACCAGCAGGGCTCCCTCAGGCTCCCAGAGCTGAGCCCCACACCTGGGTTTGAGGGTATGGATTAGTACAGGTTAATGAGTGCAGTGTGCTGTCCTGGTGAGAGTGTGGTGATCTGTCCCAGGTCAATGTCCTTGGTGGGCACCATCTGTCCTGTCCACCACATGCTTTGGGAGCTGCAGGGTGACAGCTGTGTCTCCAGTGGGTCCTGCTGGTGCATCCCAGCTCCATCTCCAAGAGTCCTGAGGAGCCCCAGGGACACATCTCACAGCCCAAAGGAGAAAGTCAAACCTCCCCATTTAATTTGAGGTGAGCTGTAATTCCTGGATGTGTCTCAGGTTTTGCAAGGTCACCCAGGCTGGGGAGCAAGAGAAAAACTTCATCTTTTTCCTGTCCAGGTGATGTTGCAGTCAGGTCTCCCCTCCTTAGCTCTTTAGCTCCACTTTTCCATGCATTCCCTGCTTGCTCTGAGAGTCCTGTGGCACATCCACATTCTGTTGTCTCTCTCCTGTGTCCGTTCTCTTCCTCCTCCATCTTCTTGCTGCCAGACATGCCAAAATCTCACATYCTCATCCAACAAAACCTCCCGATCCAAAACCAGCTGTTTAGGTTTTTTTTCCTCATTGGCAGCACCAGGCTTTGGATCCAGTCCCATGGAGATCCCAAATAACCTGTGTGCCCCAATGTGACAGCCCAGCCTGCTCTGTGCCCTCTCCCTGCACCCACAGACACCTCCCTGTGCCTCCCCTCTCACTTCTGCTTCCTTCATGTGCTCCAATCATCACAACCACCACGTCTAGACCACATCTCCACCGTCCTCCCCAGCCCCTAATAGCGCTCGGCCACCGATCTCCGAGCGCCCCATCCATCATTTGACTAGCACATTATTTATTTACCATGGGGGAGAGAAAGGACTTGGGTTGTCTGGAGAACGTATTAAATTTTCATTTGTTCTCATTGATTCCTGAAAGGAAATTGCTGAGTTATGCCATTGGGCTGAATGATATGGAGAGCATCCACCAGAGCGGGGCACTGGGTGTGAAACAGGGGCAGGGTTGAGGATGGTTTGGATATCAGTGGAAGTTACGGTGACCACTCAGCGGAGAAATGCGACGAAATGCATCTTCTGCTTCCCTCAGTGYCTGCTGTAGCTGCTTGCCCAGACTCTTGCGGGTTTCTCCTGCCATATGGGACACACGTGGTGCTGTTTCCTCCTGGCTGCTGGGCGAGGAGCTCTCTCTCTCTCGCAGGTTTCCCCACCGGCTCCGAAGCACCGCGCGTGTGCGTGGGAGCGGCTTCTGGCGAGGGCTCCTTCCCCGTCTGCGGGAGCTGCTCGGCCTCTTCCAGCTCGTCCCAGTCGGTTTGGAGACAGTTGCCTCACATATTTCTTCTCCAGGCATGTCTGGGCTCTCTCCCCCTGAATTTCCGCTGTGGTGGTTAGCACGTTATTTATGGCAATTTTTTCCTATTTTTTTAGTATGTACTAATACTGTAGGTTGCACAAGAATACTGGCTTTTCCATAGGGCTCCTTGTCATCCAAAAGCTGCTCATTTTTCTCTCCCTGCCAGAACCGGCATCCCAGCCAGCAGCAATGACTACAGTTCAGGTTTTCCATGCTTTGAATGATTATGGTTCAGGTTTTCCATGCTTTGAAGCCCACCAAGGACTGATTTGGAGTCTCAGCTGAGGACTGCCTCGCATTATTTCATCTTCGTCCCATTTTCTAACCAAGTTAAGCTGAAAGTGTTGTCTGAACCTCATCACGGCTTCCCTAACTTTTGGAGCAAGTCTGTGGTGAAAATGTYGAAATCTCATCTGAGCAAGATGAAGTTCTCCTTGTTGAAAGGTCTCGTGGCTGGGATTTTTGTGGGCAGACGCTCTTTCCTGGGTTAAAATGGCCACCTGAGGACAGTGGGCTGGGGAAATCCCCACATRTTTGAGGAGGYCACCTCCATCTCTGGCCCCTCTGAYCCCTCTTGCTGCCTCTGGTCGCAGTAAACCCTTAATTCAGGGTAATCACAACGCAGAGGTGGAACGTTTTTACTGGGGTTTTATTTTTGCAGTCTGGAGGATAATCAGGGGTCCTCGGGTTTCTGTGGGAGTTGAAAGAAAGGACAGAGCAAACTGGCACTGTTCCCAGTCCRAAATGTTTTCACTAATTGCATGCAACCTTCCTTACAGGAGAGAGAGGCTGCAAATACCACCGGCAGTTTAATTACCGCTGCTGGTTCGCATTGATTTTATTTATGCTGCGTGTGAGCCGCGCGTGTGCGTGCGTGCAAGGTGGGAGAGGGGTGCGTGGGATGGCTTGAGCGAGTGTGTGTGGGTTTATTTGGGGCTGTGGAGCCTTCCCAAAGAGCCCCGAGGCACGGGGCAGCCGCACCCCAACACCCATGGGTGGCGTGGGCTGGGAAGGGACAATGTGACACTGACCGCGGGCGCAGGGGACACGTGCGGGGTGACACCTGGATTGCCAGGCCCGTTTCYCAGAGCTGCTTGGCTCAGCCACCACCCTGGCTTGACTCTGAGCTCCATGGTGGATCGGTTCCCCTCCAAACCTTCCCCTCCTCGAGCTCAGCGCGCTTCYTCCCCGTGCTGAAGAGGGGGAGAGAGCGGCACGGGAGGAATCCGACACGAGCAGGCTGATGGCTGCCGTCCCAGTGCAGGCTCAGCAAATGGGGCTTGTGATGGATGAATGTGCAGGGCAAGAAGTAATAAAATGGGCCCCAGTCATGTAATCTTCCATTAAAATGAAATGCATACCAGAAATGAGGCATTTCTGCAGCTTGTACCATCTCCCACGGAAGATCATGAATAAAAGAGGCAAGTGTACTGTTGACAGATGCCGGCATGCATAAAGGACAGTTCCTATAAAGGCAAAGCCCCGGCTAACAGATGGACTAAAGATGTGAGATGCAGGAAGATTTACCAGTCTAAATAATTCAAGGGAATGTCGTATGGGGAGGCAGTGCTGGAGAGGGGAGCCGGCAGAAGGTACAGATGGAAAGGCAGGCCAGGCCTTTCCCACAAACCCATTAAGAACGTTGCTTGTCTGAGTGACAGTATGTCGCACCAGGCACCAGCAGAGATGGGTGGATTTGCCTCCAGCGCTCCTTCTGCAAGGTCAGGAGAAGAGGTAATCTCAAAGGTTGTGGCTGGTTGATGCTTGCCTCCTGCAAGGCYGCTTTCTCCAGCCTTCCTCCTCTCCCACCTCTTCTGCTCCATCCCTTCTTCACCTGCTGCTGGGCAAAACGGGAGCGCTGGAATATTTCTGCAGAAAGGAGAGGTGGCAAAGGCATTCAGTGCTGCCGTCGCTTTTCTCTGCCTTGCTCAGGTCTCTGGACATCCTTTGGACTTGGGAGCAGCCTGGGGGCTAATGCTGGGTGCCCTGTGCCCATTGAGGGGCACTGCTGGGGCATTTGGTGGCTTTACTGCACCTGCTGAAGAGACGTGGCTGTTGCGTGATGCTCCTGTGCCCTGGTGATGGGAGCTGGAAAAATGGTGTGAATCTCCCTGGCTGYTAACAGGAATTCTGAGAAGGGCTGKCTGGGAGGGTTTTGGCAGCACAGGACACGGGATAAGCTGATGTAAGAAGTGGCACAGAGGATGGGGCTGAGAGCAGCGCAAGGAATGCCCAGGGCCCCTCTCCCACTGCTCCCCGCTAGCCCAGGGTTGGCTTGGCGGGCGTGAGACGTTTTTGGGGAAGAGGGAGGATAAAGGGCAAGATGCAGAGGGTTAGATAGAAGTCGGTGGCAGCTGCTTGGCAGCGATTGTGCGCGCTCTCCACTCGGAGAGGACGCCTTCCCCGGGCTCGTCAGCCGTCTGCAGCGCGGCGATTAATCATTGGTGTCAGAATCCCTAATCCCATTCAATGGAAAACAAACAGCGCGGCATCCAGCCCTGTGCTGAGCCCAAGCAATTAGCATGTTTACATGGGCTGGGGAAGCTCAACAAAGAGTGGCCAACGGGGGCCACGGGAAATGAACCCTTGTCAGCCCCTGATGTTCCCAGTGCCTGGGATCCCCAGGCTCTGACGCAGGCCCAGGCTTGGAAATGTGGCTCTAAGCGGTTGAATGTGGCTACTTGCCACCAAAAATTGCTTTTTCTCTGTGAGGGCTCAGGTGTGTGCGAGTGTGGGCAGCTGCTGAGGTGGGGGGATGTGTCTGGTGTGGATGGTCAGCTGGGGAAATTGGGATCTGCAGGAGGAAAAGGGTTTGCTCCTGCTCAGGCTTTGAATCRGTAGTAAAAAKAGCAGCCAAAGCCTTTGCCATTGCAGCAAACACAGCCCTGATGCCAACCCCTTGTCCCCATTGCTCCCGCTCCTCTCAGGCCCTCACTGCTGAAGCTGCATCTCTCTGACTGGCATTATTTTGATGTTTTCGGGCGCTTTGGGTTAGGGTTGGGCTCAGCAGGGATGGAGATGTGCAGGGCCATCACCCCTCCTGGGCTAACCCTGTCCCTGGGGGACTCAGSTCCTTCTGGTAGGCTTGAAGGAGGTTTCAGAGATGGGCTGCAAAGACTAACCAGACATATCTGTCCCCTGTGTGTGTCCCCTTGCAGCAGCCACCTCCAATGAAAACAGTTCCCAAAATCAAGAGCAATGAAAAGATTCCTTGAAATGGATGGAGATGCTGCATGGGCTGCCCTGCCTGAGCATCTCTGCCCTGCTCTGGGTTATTTAACTGATTCTGCAAACASAATTTCAAACAGCAAACAGCAAAGCCAGGGGAGAGAGACACAGCCTTTGTTTCTGTAGGACCTACCTGAGGCTGGGTGACAATGTGGGTAGGTTGGCAGTGGGAAAAACAGTTTATGTTTGAAGCTTCATGTGACCTCTGGAGCTTCTGGGCTTTGGAAGGAGGGAGTGAGACAATCCTCACAAGCACTCGATCCCTCTCGAAGTGAAGGGGCTTTCCTGGGTACTCAGCTTTCCCCCTTCCCTCTCAGAAGTGTGTCTGATTTTTGGGGGTGGAAAAAAAAAGAGGATTGATTCAAATAAAAATGTATTTGTATGAGAAAAATTATTTCCTTCCATGAGTAAACACATAGTTTGAGGCAAATTTATGGCTTTGGCCTGGTCATTAATATCTGGTTGTCAAAAAGTATTGGTTTGAACAAAAATATGTTGTAATAAAAATGCATTGTTTTGGGGAAATTTATTGTCCCCATGAAAACCTATTCAATTCAGAAAGATATGTTGATTTCAATGAAAATCTATTTGYTTTAAGAGACAGAGAGAGAGAAGTTGCACTCAGCTGAGAACCAGGGTACAGATCTTCCTGCAGTCCCTTGTCTGTTAGGGTGGGGAAAGCTGGAAAATCAACAACAGGACAGCAGAGGAATCCTGTAGGTCCTGCCTGTGCTCAGTGACCATCACCCCAGCTGGAGAAAAGTGTCCCAGCTCCCCCAGGGCAAATAGCTCTCCTCACCCTGCAAATCTCAAGTTTAGGTGACTTTTAARRGTCCCTTCCAACCCAAAGTGATCCATAATTCCCTAGAGTTGATCCCAGGGAGTGGCTGCTGGTGTGAACCCACTCCAGCTGCAAAGGTGCACATCTTGTGGGTGACCTGGGGACCTTCACCTTCTGCTCCCTGTCTCGAGCCACACGTGAGCAGCACAAAGGAGAGTGGGTGAGCACCTGAAGGTGACATGGCTGTGTCCTCACTGCCACTTTTGGTGTGGTGGCACGAGGAAAAGGCCCCTTTTGGGAAAGGGTCCCTTTGTGTAGTGTTGTGGCTCTCCCAGCCCTGCTCTGAGATGGGAACTGAGGTTTGCTTTCCTGCCTAAGCCTCTTTCCCTGCCAGCAGGGACGGGATGAAATTCACCCTGAGCTCCAAAGCCCTAATGCTGCCTTAGCTGGGATTATGAGAGAAACCACSGCGGTATCACCTGAAATCCACCTCCCGGTGCCTCCCGCTTAAAACAATCAGCAGATGTTTGCAGTGGGCTTTTTCTTTCATTACGCTCCAACTCTGCTATTTAATCAGCTTCTTCCTTCCTCTGTTTGTACAAGGTATCGCTCGCCCATATTAAAGTGGGGGAAGGGAAAGTGAGAGATGAAAAAAAAATTTAAAAATGAAATAAAATTGCCTACCCAAGAAATGTCACCGCTGCGGAGTTATCCCCTCCCTGCCAGCGCACGCACGGGTTCTGGTGTCAATGGAAAGGTTGCCTCTGATTAATATTAATAAAGAATTAGAGCTGTGTTTGTCATGATCACCTCGTTTGGTGTTGCTCTGCGTGGCAGGTGAAAGCAGAGGAAGGAAGGGAAGAGGCCTGCACGGCGTTCATTAATCATTTCATCAGGAGGGAGTTCAAAGCAGAGGCTGGCCCTAACAAGGGCTACAGCAGGGATGGGGCCGTGTTTATTCAGATGTTCCTCCTTATGTCCCCGACCTCCTGCCCTGTCAGCTGGTGTGGGCCTCCACAGATGAGATGTCCTTCTAGGATCCAGGGCTTTCTGCCCCAAAACAGGTCTGGTCTAGGTCAAGGTGATGCCACGTGGAAGTCTGACACAGGTCCACTGTTGGTATATATTTATCAGCTTAAAAATGACTCATTGAGGAGATCCTTGGTTCCCCTGTGAGTCAGGAAGATTAACAAAAGGGTGGGAGACCATCCTTTGAGAAGCTGTGTGAAGATGATATCTTACTTCTGTGTGCTGGGGCTCCTCTGGAGAACAACTCCTCGGGGGAGGAGAGCAGTTTCCAGGAACTGAGAGATGCTGGTGAGACACAGTGATCTCTGGAAACCCTTGGAGTAAGCCCTAGGAAGGCATGTTCTGTCTCCAAGGCGAGGCAGCAGGGATACACATGAATTTCAGATGTATTTTTTAGAAGGATCTTTCTCCTTCCTAGAGATGGTTCCTCTGCGGCAAACTGCATGCCTCAGCTGGAGGACCCCATACCCCTTGCTCTGTTGACTAGAAGACCCTACAGAAAACCCTATACTTAAATGGCAATTCAATGTTTCAAGTCTGAAGGCCTAAATCTCATCTGCACATCTTTACAGAGCTGTTCTTGTAGTTGGGAACACGAGGATGAAAGTCACAGGAGTTTAAATTCTGTGTTTTTTGCAGATTGGAATATTGAGAGTGAGTGGGTCTGGTGTCTTGTGCTGGGATCCCAGCGCCCAAGTCAGTCTTGGCTGATGTTTGCATGCAGAGCTTACCCTGGGCAATTTATGCAGACTTTTAGTGGTATTTTGTTTCTTAAAATTGTGGAGATTCCCRTAAATCTTGGCTTAAACACATCTGTGTGTGGCCAAAACTGGTCTCTGCTTYCTTTATATTCTGTATTTTCTGGATCCAGGACCAGAAGGCGATGCACACATACATATGGCAGAAGTTATTTGTATTAAGAATTTATAGCTCAACCTTCTTGTTCCCTTTTCCTCCTTTTTTTTTTTTTTTTTTTTTTTTTTTTTGGGGATGCTATTTATTATTCAAATGTGGGGAGAGTCGAGCCAAGTGGTGCATTGCTCTCATTAATTATTCTCTGGGATTAAGGAATCGGTTAAAACCATATCTCCCCTAATCCTGTTTTATTAATTTTATATTCTTGGCAAAAAAAAAGGAAGCAAAACAACAACCCCCCCAACCCCAACCCCCTTTACAAAGGGATCACGCAGCTTTCTGCTGGGACCCTGAGAACAGGAGGTCTCTGGTGTTCCATGGATGCTCGTTTTTTAATTTGATAAAATAAATTAGCGCAGGATTAGAGCTTTCCTGAGAGCTCATCTSGGCTGCAGTCAGCACCTTGAGGGAGGCATTGAGCATCGCTGGGAGCACAGAGGTGAAGCGACCCCACGGCTCCTCGGAGAGAGAGAACATTTCTTCTCGCTGGGAAAACAACTTTTCCTCTCCTCCCCTCCCAGCCACCTTCCTCCAGTGACAGGTTTTGGGCTGGATGACGTGGACACCGCTTGGTCAAGAGTGTGAACCCCATTGGCTTGTTTCACCTTTTTCCTTTTGGGATGTAAATGAAATGTTTTTCCCTAAAACAGCAGACTCCTGAGAGCGAAGGCTTGATCTTGGAGGGAGAATGGGGAAATGGAGGCTTTTTGTAGGTTTTGTCTCCTTTTCGTGACAGAGAATCTCCAGCTGGGGCTGTCATCRGGTTCTGCTGGCATGAGGCATGTGGAGGCCAGGCTGGGAGGGAGCTTGCACTGCGGATGGAGTGGCCTCCAGGCTGCTGAGAGAAAGGACAGTGCTGGGGTGTGGCTCTCTGGCCTCTTCCTCGGACACAGAGGAACCAGAAGCGAGGCTGATCCTCCTGGAGGGGTTAGGTTTGCAAGGCACGAGGAGCTGGACTGTGAGTGCTGGGCTCAGTGGACCTACAGACCCAACAACAATACATACACCAGAAATATCTTCAGGGACTGATTTGTCAAACATCCCWAATCAAGGSATTTCTATTTTCTCTGTCTTTTCTYTACCAACCCCAGGATTTCTTTTCTTCCACAACGTGTGTGTTACAATTTCTTGTTTGTGAAAAGTCAGGAAAGCAGGGAAGTTTACTCTTATAAAAACCACATAGTTCCTTTGGAGAAAAACTACAACAGAAATGGCTTCATTTGTTTATTAAGTCTAGGGATAACTTCAGTGTAGGAATGGCCAGCTTTTTCTTGTTCTTCTGTTAGCAGAGCTGACATGGGGACACGAGCCAAGACAGGGAGCACCCCTGAGTTACCCTTAGTGACCACTGGCTTTAAAATAGCTGAGAAAAAGCCAAAAATACTCTGATAAAAATTTCAAACACCCACCTTCGTGTGCCCTGGCAGTGTCTTGATCTTGTTCCCAAACTTTTGGGCGAGGGAAGAGATGATTTAAGTTAATTTTCGTCATGAAGCATTGCRGATGTGCCAGTGGAGGGGACCTCGCACAGCCAAAAAAACAAAGGCGTGTGCTCCCAGATTTGAGGTAGGAATTATATACACTTAGAGTCATGAACTCTGGGTAATAATTGAAAGGTCAGATTGATGAGAGCAGCCTCCGAGATACGATTTCTATGACAGCTTGATGGATGCTCCACTATCAAGGTGTGCTTTTAATCATAATCTCATTACTCCACTTCTTATGGTTCGACTCACCTAAACTCATGGGAGGAATTCGGGGGCCACCTCTAAAATGTGAATCGGCTTTCATTTGGAGGTAGAGGGKTTGAGTGGTTGGGAGAACAAAAAAAGGAAAGAAATGAACCAGAAGAGGKAAAAAAGACCTTCTGGGCTGAGGATGAGTCAAAAGTGGGTGTGGGACCAACCCCCCTCGTGGATCCAGAGCAGGGCTCTGGGTGCCTTTCTGCTGTTGGGATCTCATTGCAGGGGCTCTGGAGCAAAGGAGGGAGATGTGAACCTCTCCCAGCATCAGCACCAGCCATGAACTCCACAGCAGTGCTGCCCCAGGAGCCTGGGATGGAGGCTGTGGAAAGATGGCCATCACAGCTGTCCCAGGCAGGAGCAGAGCTTGGTTTTGGTCAGAGATCCAGTGCTGGTTGTTCATGCACTCTGATCTATCCATCCAAAACCTGTGCTGAAGCTTTCCTGATGGCCAGCTGCGAAATGTGCCGATGGAGAGCACCAGCTTCCATGGTTCCTGCATCTTGGAGAAGGGAAAAGCCTTTTTTTTTGAGGCTGATGGCTTTGGATTTGAGCTTCTATATTTTTCATGTGTCTGTAACCCTGTAATTCTTCAGTGGATAACTCCAGACTCCATAGATAGTGCTGAGCTGCTGTTGTCCCATTTTTAGACAAAACAGTTTCTCTCCAGGCCTCAAACTCAATGACACCTCACTGTCCCAGGCCCTAAAATAGAGAAACAACAACGAATTGTTGGGAGCAAACTTGAAGAAAATTACTTCATTACCTGAAACTGTAATTGGAGTATTAACCCCTGATGAGCAAATAGACAAAATTTATAAAGTATGAAAARAAATGTGAGCCATTGTCCATTTTGGGTGKAGCCCCTGGGTGGACTGTGACAGCCCTATGTYCCTGAAGGCCCTTCAATAAATAYAATTCCTTTTATTCTCTCAATTTTGTCTAGCCTCTGGTTTAGGTAAGCTGGAAGGATTTGGGGTGACCTAATTGTGGCCTCCCAGTATCTGAAGGGAGCCTACAAGAAAGATKGAGAGKGACTTTTTGCAAGGGTATTTAGGAAAAAAGGACAAGGGGGATTGATTTCAAACTGAGAGACAATAGGCTGAGGAAAGAATTCTCACCTGTGAGGATGGGGCAGCCCTGGCACAGAGAAGCTGTGGATGCCCCATTCCTGGGAATGTCCAAGGCCAAGGTGGATGGGGCGCTGAGTYTGGGAAAAAGTGTCCCTACCCATGTCAAAGGGGATGGAATGAGATGATTTTTAAGGTCCCTTCCAATCCAAACCGTTCCAGGATTAGATGTCATCAGCACCACCATAATCCTGGGGGACCTGGCTGGTGGGGGCTCCCAAAAAACATCCTCACGGGCCCCACCGTGAAAACTCAGTGCCACGGCTGGAGGAATTAATTCTCGCCTCCCTGGAACCTCCTGCAAGAGTTAGTATGGAAATTTCAACCTATTTTTAAGGGTTATTTTCACTCAAGTGAAATCTATCAAAGAAGGAGGGTTATTTTTACAGCACGCAGCAACCGCCGGTTGCCATGGCAGCGGGCGGGCGAAATGCAATAAAGCATCCCTGTGTTATCGTAAACACAAAGGGAACCACGGGCACTGCGAAGGAAGGAGGCAGCCATGGGGGAAACTCCGTGGATCCCTCACCAGGACCCTTGCTGGGAGATTTTATGGGATCCTCTGTGCCCAGGCATGGCCTGGTGGCCCAAGAGGCCCTCTGAGGCCCTGGTGCGAGTGTTGAGAACACTGAAATGTCATCCTGGGATGAACTTCTTCCTCTCTTCATTTGGAAACACTTGGAAGAAGTTTGGGAAATGCATCATCCGAAGAGGGCGAGCACGCACGCCTGAACATTCATTTTTGATCTGACTTCCAGGACAAGGAGCGGTCACCTGTGGAAATCTCTTCTTTTACATGTTTTCAAGCTGTGGAGGGATTTTGTACGTGATGAGATGGTCCAGACTATCCTTCTCCTCCAGTCGTGCTCTGTCTGTGGATTAACCCACAGGTGCCTGTTTCACCTCAGAGCTGAGCACGTGTCTATCACTGGAGGATCCCAGTGCTGCTGAGAACCTTGGCATGCGTGGGTGGGAGAGAAGAAAGACCCCATTTGGGGTATGCCTCATGAGCTGTGGCCATCCCTGTGTCCCCTTGGGTGTCCCAGCAGCATCAGGGGACACAGAAACCACACCAGCCCTTTATGGTGTTTTGTTCCTGAAGCCTGTGCTGCTCTTCGGCTCTGAGGAAGCCACATGGCTACCTCTCCATTCTTTTCCCTCCCAAGGTGAAGATTGTGCTAAGAGGGCACATTTTGGGTGCACGAGGGCTGGCTGGGCTGGGGGGAGCCTGACACAACCCACAGTGGGTGTTTTCATTTCCAACTCCCACCGAGACGGCGCCAGTAATGTGGAAGAAGAGCAAACAGGCACAGGATTTGGCTTCCTCACCACACAGAAGCCTCTTCAAGAAYMTGAGGGTTTTTTKGGGGGAAAAGAGTTCCATGTACTCAGAGTGCTTTTATTCAGAAGCATATTGAATTGGGTACCAAAGCCCAGGCCACCCCAAATAACTTGCCATTTGGTCTGCCCTGAAGATGTCACTGAAGTTTTGGGGTTGTCACTTCGCTCTGACACTGGAAAAAGCTGGTGGTTTTGAATTTCATGATGTGGGGCAAGTGCTGCTGAAGACCAGAGTGTTCTTCATCCTTTCCCCATGGAAATGAGTTATCCCAAACTGAATGCACCATCTACAAACCCAGCCTAGGGTCAGTCCCACCCCAAAACATGCAAATCCTCAAGGGCACTCACAGGATGTGGTCATCCCAATGCCACCAGATGCCAGGGCACAGCTGGCTGGGAAAAAGACGAATCCCTTGCACCAACCAAAAGTGCCACTCCTGCCTTATTCTGACCCAAAATCCTGCTGCAGGGTTTGCAGGGCAATGGCTTTAGAGCTCTGGGGCTTGCTTTTGCAGCAACCCATAAAAACAGGGAAAAGGAGCAAAGGCAGGACTTGCTGTGCAGCAGTGTGAGTATAAATAGATCCCTGGGAGGGTGAGACCAGCGGGAGGGGAGAGATGGAGATGATTTCTCTTTTCAAAGGAGCAGTCTTGACACCACTTGCTTTCATGGCTGTACCCAGTAGTATCAAGGGCTTGCTCCTTGTGCCCTTACCTGGGCAAGGATGGTGTAAATACCCCAGTTACTTGTCAGGGGAAGGTGGTTTGCTCCATTAGGAAAAAACAACAAAAAAAAAAGTTTAATTCTCTTTTTATTGAATAATTAAAAAATATGATAATGCTCAGCTGGAGCTGTATCWCACCTAAAAGGGTTCTTAATGGTTGGGGTTTATATTGAATTATTGGAGAGTCAATAACCAGGGTTTGTGGCTCTCTGGGAGAGAGCAAGAGCTCAAGATCTCCATCAGCCTGGTGATATTTGGACAAACTCTTGCTTGGGGCGCCTTTCACCAAGGGCTTCTCCAAAGCAGAGTCCAGGAGGGTTTCCCAGGGGCTGGGATGCCAGCACAACGGGATACACTGGCAGAGCTCTCAAGATTAACCTTAATTCACAACTCCTTAACCTGCAGCTCCGTTCACGAGCGCTCCATTATCCGGGGGCAGCTCCGCTCTCCGATAGCGCCTACAGCACGTTACACTTTACAAAGCATTAGCAATAAATGCTTAATGGAAGAGGCCCCATCAAGCTGTTAGAGAGAGAGCCTCTTATGGAGCGTGGGCTCCCGTTAAAACAACGCCTGCGTCTGTTTAACACCCCATGTTAACTCGGGAAGCTCTGCTTTTCAGCACGCAGAAAATGAGAGGCACTTTGTGTATTAAAGTGTCACCAAAATTCTCTCTCTTTGTTTGAAACCATCTCGAGGAAGTGTTGTCTGAAAGGCAGCTGGGTGAGGTGGGAATTCTGGAGGATCCTGTCGGGAGCGGGGTGGGAGGTGAAGCCTGCCCAGCTCAGTGTGGAGGGGAGCTGCTGTTGGAATCATGGAATGGTTTGGGTTGGAAGGGATCTTAAAGATGGTTTCATTCCACCCCCTGTCACATGCAGGGACACCTCTCACCAGACTGGATTGCTCCAAGCCCTGTCCAGCCTGGCCTTGGACACTTCCAGATTGGAGCAGCCACGGCTTCTCAGGGCAGCCTGTGCCAAGGCCTCACCCCCCTCACAGGGAAGAATTTCTTCCTAATATCCAATCTAAACCTACCCTCTCTGGGTGTGAAGCCATTCTGCCTTGTCCTGTCAGTCCAGCTCCTGAAGAAGCCAAGCAGACTCATYGAGGTGTTGTTTGGAAGGGATCCCTGGAGGTCTCCAGCACAAACTCTCCTTGGAGGTGGGACTGGCTATAGCTTGGTCCAGCAGAGCATTGCATTCCTCTGAGGATGCTGAGTAGGAACCACTCTGGGGACCCCATTCCAGCACTGTCTCAGCCTCCTGGTGGAAATCTCATCCCCAAAACTTGCAGCTCTCTGGGAAAATGTTGCTGTCATCAAGCTGCTCAGGAGGAGAGCTTCAGCTCTTTTAGCATTTTTGGCACAAAGCCTGGCTGGTTTTGGTGGGGTCTGGATGCACCTGTGTATCCAACAGCCTGACCCACCAAGCGAGTTCAGCTCTTCATTTACAGCACTCTGGAGTGACAGGATGAGTGGAAATGGCTTTTAATTGCAGGGGGACAGGTTTGGGTTGGATATGGGGAAGAATTTCTTCACTGTGAGGGTGGTGAGACTCTGGCACAGTTTGCCCAGGGAAGCTGTGGCTGCACCATCCCTGGAAATGTCCAAGGCCAGGTTGGACAGGGCTTGGAGCACCCTGGGATAGCAGAAGGTGTCCCTGCCCCTGGCAGGGGGTTGGAACAAGGTGATCTTTCATAATCCTTCTGCCCAAACCATTCCATGATTCTGTTTGCAAGGTCCAGCCTCCATTCCAGCATTTCTGGGGCTGAGTTCCAGCAGTTTAGGAAGGAAACTGTGCTCTGTGGGACACAAACCCGCTCACCATCTCCATGCCCAGGCATTCCAAGCACCCTGAACCACCCATGGTGGCTTTGGGACCAGCATAACCAGACTGAGCTTCTCAGACTTCCAAAATACACCTGCAGCTCCCCTCTCTTCAGACCTGACCCCTCCACCCTATTCCAGTGCTTCAGCAGTTAAATGGGAAAATGGTGTCTGGGAAGATTAGAATTAAGTTATTAAAGCATCTGGACACTTTTAAGAGGATTGCTGAGCATCGTAGTACTCAAGATTGACTTGAGAATTTGGGGGTGGATTTGCAGCTGGAAGAAATTCCTCATGTACTGTATACCTGCCCCTTGTGTATATGTTAGCATACTTGGCACAGATGTCTCTTTGTTTCCGTACAGGAAACTAATTGCCTTTCTTGTTTCAGTCTGAAGTTTTCTTGTGTCATTCGGTAAATAATGAGAGGCATTTCTCAAAGTTTGCCAGCGCCTTTGTCTCTCCTGACAGCGCCTCAGCTGCTTGCCCTGCACTAGAGGAGCATCCCCCGTGCTGGAAACCTGGTGTCATCTCAGCAGGGTCCGAGCTGGCCAAGAGGTTTGTCAGCTGGGAGATGTCCTGCAGGGAAGCAGAAGTGGGGAGAAGGAGGTTTTACATGAGAGTGACAAGCTTTGCCTTTGAGCTCGCTCTAACTTCCAGATTTTTGTGTGAATTCCTGGGGATTAAAGTTCCTTATTTATCCTCGGCACAGCGGGGGCAGCAGCACCAGGCAACACCTCCTGTTACCCACAGGGATGTGACCTGGAAGGGGGATTTTCTCAGCCCCCCGGTGCTTCTGACCCTCTGTTTCCTTTCATGTGCCTTTTAGAAGCCGATTTTTTGGGGGGAGGCAGCCTCTCCTTGGCTCTAAGCTGTATCTCCTGAGGTTTGAAGAAGAAGAGCAGCAGTTCAGGGCTTTTGACAGAATTGGAAACAACGTGATACCATGATGGAAATCCAGCTCTCTCCTCCTGGTACCAAATGATGGTTTGCTACACACCCATGGGAGAAGAAATACCCTCAGAGCTTTTCCAGGAAGGAAGCTGGAGCAGATACAGAATGAAAGAGGGATGAGAGAGCCCAGAGCTAGCCTAAAAATTTTGTGTCTGCTGCTCCAATTTGATGTGAGAGAAGAATTCAGGTCAGTGGTGAGGGAGCAGATGTGAGTGCTTGGTGCAGGAGCTTTGCTGCTGTGAACTCACCGGAGCTTACAGGTGCTGGAACAGCAAACAGGAGCTTTGTCCTGTGGGAAAGGGAGGGTCAGCTCCAGTCTTGGGGCCGTGGCTGCTCAGATCCCCCCAAATCAGGAGGTTGGAGCACTCCCCTGATCTCATGGCTCATGCAGAGACTGAGTCCCGTGAGCAGAGGGGATACAGCTGGGCCATCCTGGCTGGAATGGGGCAGGATTTGGCTGCAGGGAGCTGCAAGGACCCTCCACCACCGCCGACCTCGAGGCTGTTGCTCACCCTTCCCCATCCCTAGCACCAGCTGCTGGGTTGGCAGGGCAGCTCTGTGACCCCATCCCAGCCACTGGCCACCCGATGCTGTTGCTGCTTTGTTATTTAGGTGTAACCACCACAGCTCCACTTTCCATGGCCAAGAGTAATGGCTCCACTTTCCATGGAGTAATTTGGGCCGTGGGATGAATGAGGGGCTGCAGGAGCACCAAGGAGGGCTTGTGATGGCTGAGAGGTCTGGCTTTAGCCTGATGAAAACCGCCACGGAGGAGGGCTTCTGGGTGGCTTCTGAACGTGTCTGAGCCAGGCTTTGGGCAGTGGCAGTGCTCCAAGGCTGGGTCTGGACAAAAGCACGGCTGCAGAGATGGGGTAGCTGAGAGAGGGTGCTGAGCCCTGCCTCAGTTTCCCCTCTGGGAGTGCAGAAGGGAGCCTTTGGGACAGCTGAAAGGAAGCAAGGAGGGGGTGCTGGGCTGTCTCGCCAGCCCTTGGGGCATGCTCTGGCCGGCTGCCCTTCCCTTCCTCTGGGGCGGCTGTTTATCAGGAACGCTGTTTATCAGGAGCGAAACCGGCAGGGAGGGAAGAGCATCCTGAGTCGGCTCAAGCCATCAGATGCCTGTCAAGGATTTGGCCTGGACTTTCATTACCTGTCCCGGCTGTCACTTTTGTGAGAGAGGAAGCAGGGTCGTGGTGGGTACCTGGTTACTTCGGGGCTGTCACATCTGCTGCAGGGGGGACAGTGCAGCTTGTGACAAGCCGGTGTCATTAGCGCCGGGCTCCGAGGCTGCTGCCGGTCGGGATTCGCTGCCCACCTCCCTGGGAGCAGCCGAGCCATCCGCTCCCTGATGGCAGCCCCTCATCCGGAGCGTGGCTGGGGCAGCAGTGCTGACGGTGCTCAGCATCCCCGCCCCGGGAGCTGTGTGTCCGCTCCGCCCCGGCGCGGCCAGGGGAAGCGCTCCGGCGCTAATTGCGGACGGCTCCTGCTCCGGGCCCCGCTCGCCTCGGGCTGCCAATCACCCCCTGCTCCCCGGCGTCACGTCAGCGGTGTCACGGTGTGTGTCACAGCTCTGTCACGGTGCGTGTCACAGCCCTGACACCGGCCTGACGGCCGCGCCGTGCGGGGCAGTGACAAGCGGTAATTGGGTCCCCCCTCCCCGGCATCACCTGCCAGGGCCGCGGGGGAGGCAGCCAGGGACTTTGTAGCCGTCCAAGGAGCAGCTCGGACAGCGAGACTTTGCAGGAGCAGTCAGACCTGCCGGGAATTCTGCTGGCTCTGGGGATGCTCTGCAATCACAAATGCTGTGAGCTGGGGTGAGGGGGTGAATTGTCCTTCCAGCTCGCACCCGCCACAGCAGCTGTGGGGTCACATTGGAGGTGCCTTCAGGAGCACTGAGCTGCAGCTATTGCCCCCTTATGTCCCCAATCCCATTTAGAGATGCTTAAATGCTCACCTCAGTGAGGTGGCTGTGACTGTCACTGCCAGACATGTCCCACCAGCAGGGTCGGGCACGATGATCCCACTCTGCTTGTGCCCAGGGGTCCCCTCARTCCCAGCAGGAACAAACCACTACCRGCAGCCTCTGATTCTTCCAAGGTGTGCTCTGGCCTTGCTCTAGGTTGGGATGGGGATGTGCATCCAGCCAAGCGTGTTGGGAGTGAGGAGTTGCTGCAGAGAGCTCATGTTCGAGGGAGATGATTGCAACAGGAGGGGCGCTGCAACTCCAGCTGTGTCAAACCCCACATCACCTCTGGAGTTACCCCTTCCTCATCATCCCCCCAACAGATCTTGCTCTTGCAATTTTCTCCAACTTTGTCATTTTCAAGGGCCCTTGCCGCGTTCTGCCCAGCTCCTCTCACGCCCCAGTCTCAGTGGCTGTGTGTGGCAGTGCTTTTCAGCAGTGATTACAGCCCTGATGAAAGCCCCTTTCAGTGGCCAGCGAGGTGGGGAATGTTGTTTTCTCCATCATCAGCGTGCTGATCCTCTGCCAGCAGCACCCCTTCTCATCTTCCCACCTCCAGGGAGGCTCCTGCTGGTGAGAGCTGCTGCTGCTTGCTCCAGCTGGGCTGGTTGTGTGGTATCAGGGGCACTGCATCCCCCTGACAGCACATCTGCAATTAGTGGGACGCATTTTTACCTGTATCTGCACATCCCCACTGCATTTTCACTAATAACAGCTTCTTCCTCTCGGGTGTTTTACCCAACCTCTTGAAATCAGGAACTTAGGGCAGCTATTTTTGTCTTTGAACCTGGTCACCAAGAGCAAACATCACAATTTGTCTGTGGTTTTTGCTGCATTGATGCCACTCTGTGCGCTTAGTGCTGACTCTCGGTCAGTCCTGGGCTGAGTGATGGATGTCAGTGCTTTAGGATCTCCTCTTAGGTGAGGTTTTAGGTGGTTTCTCCTCAGCTGTGATGCCTTCCACAGTGGTTTCCTTTCCACAAGGCCTCCCAGCATCTGGAGCGTGGTCCTTGCTGATGTCCCTCTTCCACAAGACAACCTCTGGGATGAAATCACGGCCAATGGCTCATTTAGAAGTGCAGACCTTGCACATCTTGGGGTCCCAGGAGGATACCAAAACCTTGCTGATACATCTGCTCTGCTGAAAAACTTGGCTCAAGCCATCGTGGCTCTGCTCCCACTCCCTGAGCGAGGGGAAGTGCTGGGCTGGGCTGCCTGTCCCTGGCTGGGGCTGCCAGGACTCGGCTCCCTGCCCCACACGTGCCTCTGCAAGCACAGCACTGCCCTACTGCCTCCTGCCAGGAGGATTTTAACCTCAAAAAGCACAGTCACCAGATCTGTGCTCTCAGGCTTCCCCAGGAGTCTCTGTCCTGTGTGCACCGAGCTGAGCTCTGGCACTGCATGGGGATGCCSACACAGGGAAGAAAAATGGCTTTAAACTGACAGRGAATAGTTTAGACTGGATGTTAGGAAAAAAGTTCTTCCCTGTGACAGTGGTGAGGCCCTGGCACAGGTGCCGAGAGAAGCTGTGGCTGCCCCTGGATCCCTGGAAGTGCTGAAGGTCTGGTCTAATGGAAAATGTCCCTCCCCTTTGCAAAGGGTTGGAACTGGATGAGCTTTGAGGTCCCTTCCAGCCCAAACCATTCCATGAGTCCAGGATAAATATCCTAGAATAGTTTTCCCTATCAGAGAGACCTGTGATGCCAAAAGCATCAGGCAAGAGCTTCAAGTCCAGCACAGCCCTTTCCTGGCTGTTCTCCTCCATAGGATAAGAAAGTTCTGCAGGAGGCATTTACCCAACCTCTCTTAAATTCACTCATCTACCCACAACCAGAAAAAAAAAAGTGCTTCAAATTTAGGAAATTGATTAGAATACAAAGTAAATAGAAAACCTGAGGCATTTCTCTGTGCATTTTTTAAAAAGTGGTTTCCTAAAGGTCCTGCTGGTGTCAAGGGAGGCAACCTCTTCCTCACAATCTGCTAGGGACAGGGATGTCATCTTGAGGGAGTCCCTTAAAGACATCCTTTCTACCTTATTATGACTGCTTTGTGTTTGTGTTTTCGAAGCGTTTTTTGGACCACATTAATGATTACAGTAAAGCAGGGTTCTTACTGGCAGCACAAATCCCTCTTTCAAGATGATACCAGCCCTCACAGTCTTATTCCTGTCATTAAGAGAACTGTTATTATGACTTTGCCATGCTCCTCCTTTCTAAAGAAAGCAATCCAAATCCAAATATTCTGCCTTAAAAATATCCCATCCTCATTTTTCTCTCTAACCCAAAAAGGGGTCACACCAGCTCTTTAGGCTAACAGAAGAGGATCTTTTTCTGGATGTACTTGTGCTGTGGTTTGGGTTACCGAGCACACTTCTCAAGCCTGAGCAGGGCACATCGAATTGTACATCCTAATTTTACATCCTAATTGTACACCGTAATTGTACATCTGCTGGATTCAGCTGCCTCTGGGCTCAGCAGAGGGCTCAGGTCTTCTGCAGCTTGGCCCTGCTTTGCTGTTTGGGGACAGAGCCAGGCTCTGCAGCTGTGTGAAGGTGACATCACCAGATGTTGGCCAGGTGTCACCTGACGTGCCTTGCCCAAAGGACGTGAAGGTGATCCAGGGGATTGATCCCAMCAYCCCATTTTGGATGAGGTGCCTCTCTTCTTTTCCTTGAGCTTCAGGGCGCCACTGATCCCATCCATCTCACAGGCTGGAATTTTGGCTACCCTGAAATTAGCTGCCAGAAGAGTAAACCAGGGAGATGACAGGGTGTTTGTCACAGCTGGGACTGTCCTCACCAGGCTGAAGGTAGCTGGATGATAGGATACACAGGAGAGGACACATTGTTCCCGCTCTTGGCCGTTATGGCTTTACAAATGACTATTCCAAGCTTGGTTCCAAAATGGTGTCGTGGCTTTCTCTGCTGTCATCAATTGCCATCAACACTGCATTTAGCTGACATAATTACTTATTGTTACAATCAGTGCCCATTAGGTTAAAGCTAAATTACAGTCTCAGTCCTTGGGAACTGCCTATTACATCCATATGAATACGCAAAGTTCATCACTCATGATTAACGTTGCTACAGTGAATACAAAAGGAATTAGTGAGGACCTGTCACTTATTGTAAAGTGCTGCCAGATTATGGTATCAGAAATGATGTGTCAACTGTTAAAACTTAATAATCCATGCTGGAGTGCTGTATCTGATTATAACAGTGATCAAAGGAGAGGCCTGATTGACACTCGGGAACATTGCGGGACCGATAACCCGCGAGGGTCAGGAGTCACGGCCCCAACGCTGGGGCTGCAGCTCGGTGTGCTCACCCCCAGCTCCGGGCACTGCCAGGGGCTGGGGACACTCCTGGGGACATGTGCCCGGGTGCTGGCATGGTCAGGGAAAGATCAATGGGTTTGTGGTCCTTGGGAACCTCTCCGAGCTGTGGCTCCTGTGTGGCAGCTCCCTTTCCTGACAGGAGAAGTTCCAGAGCAGGATTCAGTCTCCCTGTGCTCTGGCTGGTGGTGTGAATCACTCTGTTGCAGTCAGGACTGACATTTCCAGGTCCTTCCCTGGCACTGGTGAGACCTGAGTTGAGTTTGGGAGCACATTTCCCCCTGGGAGCTGGGAGGACCCAGGAGCTCTCCTCGTTTGGGTGGATTTTGCTGGGTCCCTGTGGGGTAAAAGCAGCATCCCTGAGTATGGATATGTGCATGTGTGCGGGGATTTAAAAAGAAAGTTCTAAGATTTTATTTCAACATTGCTTAAGGGGACTGCCTGGTTTTTCTAATTTGAAAAGACTTTTTGTTTAGAAATTGGTCGCTTTGCATTTTTCTTTCAAACTCCCAAGACTGAACAAAATGTTTTACTTCACCCCCCCTGGGGAGTTATGCTTTTTCTTTTCCTTTTTTTCTTTCTTTTTTTTTTTTTTTTTTAATTTTTTTTTTCCAAGCAAACATAAAGATCTGTTGTTGAACTCTGCTTACAAAGAAAGTTCTCTTGGGAAGAGGAGCCGAACCACACAGGCTGAAGCAAATGGGCTTGACCGAAGTGGGAGCTGTAAATCTGTGTCTGGCCCCTGCTAATCCCCCAAGACAGGCTGTGGCTGAGGCAAGGGACAGCGTGGCCCCTCCAAATCTGTGGCACTGTGCTCCTCACCCAGCAGCGTGCCTGGAGCCAGGATGTGGGGAGGTCCTCATCCTCAGTGTTGGGCCATGGGTGTGTGGTGAGCCCCGCCTGGGCTCTCACCCCACAGTTTTGTTTGTAGATCCTGGTTGCACATCACAGAATCTCACAACAGCTTGGCTTGGAAGGGACATTAAAGATCCTCTCATTCCCGCCTCACTTCAATGAACAAGGACACCTTAAAATTGTAAGGAATCTCTGAACTCTGTTTAACCTGGCACTGAATCTTCCTGGGGATGGAGAATCCATCACCTCTCTGGACAGCTTGTATCCACTGCTGGTCACCAGCTGGTTTGGAGCTCAAGGCTGGCTGCTCCACACCAGCGCATTTATGTCATCCCTTACCCAGCTCAGGCTCCCGACAGCCTCCTGCATCTTCACCAAAGAGCATTAAAAACTCTTGCAGGTGGCAAAAAGTGGCGTTTTTTCACCAGTTTCAATCTCCTTTGCCCATGGCTCAGTGAGAATTTTGGTTTCTTCTTTCTTCCCAACTGAGCCCTGGTGCCATGTTGGACAGCCAAGGAGGAAACTTCATCCCACCTCTCTTGAACAAAATCCTAACTTTTGGTGACCATGCCTTCTCCTTTTCCCTGTTTTTCCCTGCGCTAGATACACCTCTATATATGTATGTGGCATCAAACAGGTATTTTATACACACATATATAAAATACAGTTTATATATAAAAATATATATAAAATATATATATTGAAGGACCCAATAAAAGCACAAAGGGTCTAAAAAACAGCCTGCAGAAAGGTCCAGGCAAGCTTTCTTCACTTCTCCCACACTAAAATCTCTTTTTGCACTAACTCTTAAGGTTTTATTTTTCTTTTTTTGTTGCTTAACTGTGATGGCAAGAGCTGGATTTCTTTCTTTTCCAGTGAAGCAACAAAGCAACATAACTAAAAACACTTGTTTGGGCTAAGTTGAAAACTTAAAACATCTTTGGTGTGAACCTGCAAACAAGACTTCCCGAGTCCCGCTCTGTTCTGGTTCAACTGATATATTTGATCTCTGGAAAAAAATAATGAAACATTTACTTATCCTTGGCAAACAAAGCTCCCTTTGGAGGACCTGAAATGCGATCTTGTCATTTCCATTTCAAATAGTTTTAAAAGTCTGTTTAATTTCAGCCATAAAATGGAAAGTGGAACTGGCCCACAGTCACTGTGAGTGGAAACGTTCCTTTTCAAAGCATTCAGATAAAATCTTTCATCTCTTTTCTTTCAGCTTCCCTGCCTTGTTGGCTGGTTTGAAGCCGGCAATTCGTCGACATGAAGTTGTGCGAAGTTGGCTGCTGCTGAATTTGCTTTTTTAATCTTTTTTTTTTTTTTTCCCCAGAGGAGAGAGATTGAGAGTGACAAATTTTGCTGGGAGCTCTGTCCCCATCTCCACGTGGAACCTCAGGTCTGCCCTTCCCCCTCGCCAGGCGATTCCCCTCGTCCCCGCTCCGGACGTGGGATTACAGCTTGGGCTCCTCTTCCCGGAGCATCATCAACATGTTGTTTCCAGGGTCATAAATTTGCACTGTGATGAGACACAACCAGATGTTCGGGTACGTGAAGCGACTGGCGAAGCAGCCCGCCTGGCGCAGCCCCCGCCTCCAGAGCCAGCCGCCCGCTAATGAGAAGCAGGGCTCTCGCCTCGAGCTGGGCCAGGACAGACGGAGAGCGGCCCCGGGAGCCACCGCCGAGCTGCCATCTCGACCCCCTTCCTGCTCTCGGTGCCTGCAGAGCATCTCCAGGGCTGGGTTCGGGCGCTCTGGTGGCTATTGGCTTCTGGTGGCCATCTGGAGAGAGAGTTTGGGCCGGTACGGGGGGGAACGCGCGGGGCCGTGGTCCTCCTTGCTAAGGGGGACGCCGGGTACAATGCTGGGGGATGCTTCATCGTGTAAAAATACTTCTGAGATTCACGTTTTGGGTCATTGGTGTGGCTGAACAGGCTGTTTTGTAATGGGGCGGCTCATGGGGATGCTGAACCAGTGCCCTCTGCCAGGAGCCGCTGCTGACCGGGTATGCTGCTTTCAGGTTGCTCCAGCCCACGTGTCCCCAAGTCCCCTGGGGCAGGGGGAAGCGGCTCTGGAAAGCAGGTGAAGGGCTGTTTGCAGGGAATGTGTCCCTGGTGGGCTATGACAGCCCTCAGGATGGCTACAGCTCTCCAGTGTCCCC
>NW_026623835.1:247875-387288 GCF_030028575.1 Malurus melanocephalus | reverse complement strand
TATTATGTGGGTGATCTCTGGCTGAAATTTGGAAGAACTGAATTAGCCAGAATGAATAAATGGGTACTGAAGAGTGAAGAATTTGAGATTCTCTTTGAGAATTTGTGGTACAGTATTGTATGGACTGTGGGCTCACTGTGCCATTGCACATGGATYGTCCTTCCAGCAAAACAGGCCGATGTGCAAAATCACAGAATCTCAGAATGGTTTGGGTTGRAARGGACCTTAAAGATCACCTAATTCCGACACCTTCCATTAGACCAGACCACTCAAAGCCACATCCAGCCTTCAATCATTGATGGCCCTTGAAACATTCCAGGGATGGAGTTCCACCACTTCTCTGGGAGCCTGTGTCAGTGCCTGGTCACCTTTTGATCCATGACCCGGGAGCGGAGAGGGTAAAGGGACAAAGGGAGAAACGGACAAAGGGACAAAGGGACAAAGGAACAAGCGGCCCCGGTGCTGCGGCGGCAGCAATTCCACCCACCCGTTACCTCCTCTGCTCGTTCCCCTCTCCCTCCCCGGTTCTCCCTGTGCCGTTCCCGGTGTCTCTCGCCCTCTCCCGGCCCGTGTCACCGCTCTGTCCCCGCTCCTCCCGGGCCAGCCGCTCCCCGCTCTCCCCCGCTGGGCTCTCTCCGTCCCGGCTGCGGCTCCGCCCGGTCCCGGTCGCTGTCCCCGCCTTCCCTGCGGGTTCCCCGGGCCGAGCTCCGCCGTTCGGTGCCGCTCCGCATGGGRAGCGCGACCCGGGGCTGTCGGGGGCCGGCCCGGACCCCGGGAAGGAGAAGGTACCGGGTGGGACCGCTGCTGGGGACTTGACCAAAGAGGCCGGAAGGTCCAGAAGTTCCTGGGAGCGGAGGGGAAGCGCTCAGCCCGTTTCCTACACCTCCATCAAACGAAGTTTGCACAAAGGGAAGTGTCACATTTGCATGCAAAGGTGACTAATGACCTGAGTGCGACCGGACAGACCTGGGGGTGACACCGTCATGAGCTCTGACGGCACGGCCAGAGTGGGGGACAGAGCTGGTGTCACCGCGGGCACCTTGGTGATGTCCTGCACACCTTCGGGATGCTTCTGTGGCCGTGGGTTTGTCTGGTTATTTGAGGGGTTTTGGAAGAAGAGCGTGTCTTGGGGACTTGCTTGATTTTCTGGTTGKTTGTTAAGGGGTGAGAGTGTTGGTTTGGGTTTTGTTTTWGTKAAAYTGATGTTTCGAAGCTGTTTGGCTGCAGTCGGAGCGCTGGCTGGAGCCGACACTGGGTGGCAGGAGGCTCCCGCGAACGGCTCCTGCCCGGTACCCCGGCCCTTCCCAGCCCGTCACCTCCGGCACAGGCTGCGCTGTCACCCCCTGGGCTTGCCAGGGACTCCTCGTGCCCGCCTGGCCACCCCCGCTCCTGCCCTGGTCCCCAAGTGCACACAGAGCCCCCTACCCCATTCATGCCCGGGCACTCAGTGGCCTCACTGCAGCCTCTTTGGGTGTGCAGGTGTGCTCACGGGTGTGCAAGGCTGCTCAGGGTGTTCATGGGTGTGCAAGGCTGCTCGGGGGATGCAGGTGTGCTCACGGGTGTGCAAGGCTGCTCRGGGGATTCATGGGCGTGCAAGGCTGCTCGGGGGATGCAGGTGTGCTCACGGGTGTGCAAGGCTGCTCGGGGGATTCATGGGTGTGCAAGGCTGCTCGGGGGATGCAGGTGTGCTCCCAGGAGTACATGCACATTCCAGGGTCAGCTCCTGGGCGCCTGGTTTGGCGGATGAGCGGAGGAAGCGCATCCCTCCCGCTGTTTGAATAAACTGGGGGATATCTGGCCCGGGGGGATCAACAGCGCCAAGAACTCAGAGTACAGGGACCTTCCATCTGAACTGCAGCCTCCCTCCAGCCTCCTGCTCTCGTGTGAGAACCCTCCTGCTCTTCCTGCTTCAGTGTGGATGCACAGTCCTTGACCCCAACACTGAGCAGCACCTGGAGAGAACAGAAGGGGCTTTGGTCGAGGTGTAAAATGTAGCCCAAGGGTGAGAATGGAGCAGTTGGGCTCTTGTGGTGTGAACCTGCCAGGAGCTGCCTACACATCCATATCCTGAAATTCAATTCTTTTTAAAAAGCACATTCAGTGGCTGAGAGCTGCCCATGGCTGCCCAATAGTTACCCAGTGTCAGCAGCAAATCTCACGTTCCCTTTTGCAGAGAGAGCACTTGCAGTCACCTTTGACCCCTACTCCCTGAGAACAGCCAGTCTCTGATACTTCCAGAAAAGCTGATTTTTTTGCTTTAACTGACTCTGTGTCTTCTAGGAAGGAGGACCGAGTAGCCTGTGACCTGTGACCAGCCACTCTGGGATATTTGACAATGTGCTACACTCTGCTTTAGGGCTGCTGGTAGCAGAAGATGTGCGCTGTGGTCATTCAGCAMGTGGCACCTTCTGCTGCTCCACATCTCTGCGGTCAGCAGGTGACCTCTGCACCGATGCCTTCCCATGGGATTGTGGACACCCAGTGTTGGTGGCCTGGAGGAACATTTGTCAACACGATAGAAGCATGCTTTATGCTCCTGCCAGATCAAGAGGAACAAATAAATGTGCAATGGTGCAAATAAATAGGAAAGGACTCGGGGCTGCTCTGCCAGGACAGCCTGAAGTAGTAAAGCATTTGGGAAGTCCCTGAGGGCAGAAGGCAGAGTGGAGTGCACAGGCGTGCTTGAAAGCCTGAGATGATGGGGAAGGGTGACATTCTCTTAGAAAACCACTAATGGGCACCTCTTTGGCATTTCCTGAAAACTACCATAGGCTGGCTGGTCCCTGGAGGAGCGCTGTGATGTCAGCACTCAGAAATCCTGCGGAACCGGCCAGACTGGCAAATGCATGAAAGTCAGCTAATCTGCTGTTTTATCACTCCTCCGCCCCCAAATCCCCATCCACTTCAGGCACCAGAGGGAAGCTAATTGATTTGAGCTTCCTTTTTGTGTTCAAACACCTTAGTTGACTTGGTTATTTTCTCTCATTTTTGTTTCATAAACAGATCRGCTTCAAAGGAGGTGCTGGTGCAGGTGTTATGTGATCCATATCTACCAAATAACCGGGAGAGGCCTTGCTTCATCACATCCTCACTGTCTTTGAGTGATCAGGTCACAATTTTGCTGCCTCTCCCCAATAACTGGTGTGAGAGTTACTGCTGGGAAAGGACATGAGTTGTTGCTCTTTTCCTTTATCCCATAAAGCAGAGGAAAGTGGAGATTTTTGGGCAGCAAGGGCCAATGTGGAGTAGCTTTCCAGGGAATGAGACCTTAGCAGGGACATGGCCCCATTCCTCGGAGTGGCTTTTGTAGTGAGGGCAGGTGTCCATGGGAACAGCTTCCTGGCTGGGGGCTGRCCCAGAGCATGAGGCTCCCACCTTCACCTTGCCTGAACCAGTAAGTCTGACTCTGATCCTCATCCTCCTCCACCCTGCACATTGCTGGCTGGGCATGCTGCCAGGCTGTATTTTCTTTTACCGGGTTGGAGACTCAGTATAAACTTGGAGGCAGGTGGGAGGTGCTGAGCTCTTGCCTTGGCAGCWACCGGGACAATCCACCTCCTCATCCCTGCCATCGTACTGGCGTGAGAAAACAGGAGCAGGCTGAATAGAGCTCCTCACAGGGCCCCCAGTTTAACACAGGGAGTTTCAGGGATCCCTGCAGGGAAGGAAGCTGTAGCCATCCCCACTGGGCCAAGGGCATCACCTCTGTCCCTGGCAGGGAGATGTGCACCCAGGTCTGCACCAGCCACCCATGGAAGCAGCTCTCAAAAACCAGTCCAGGGCAATGGGTCACCTATGTTGGACCCCAGGGAAAGCACATGGGGTCTGTCTGTGCTGTGGYCTGCTCTTCAGATCCCTCCTGGGGAACAATTCCAGGCTGGGGGAGTAACTGGGACAAAAGCAAAAGGCTGAGGAAGCTGTGCTGTAGGAGACATCAGGGTGTTCACCATGGAGATGTAAAGAAGGAGCTGCAGACCTTGCACACGAATAGTTGCATATGTGTGTGAGAGGGCTTTGTTTCTTTGTTTTGGTATAGAACCACAGCAATGATATCCAGCTGGTGTAAATTGCTCCCAAATTCAGGCACTTGCATGCCACAGGAGTACCAGCAGGGGCAGATGGAGGGAGGTGAGGAGCTGGACTTTAGAGCAAAAGCACATGGGTTAAATGGGTTCCACTGATACAGGCACCTCTGGAGCACAGCAAAGCACCTGCAGAAAGCACCTGCAGAAACCCCTGTGCAGAGTGCTGGGGAAGGCAGGGGAAGCACTGCAGCTGCAGGTGAGGCTCTGCACAGACCCTGCTGCAAAGTGGCAGCACAGAACAGTCAGGGCTKTGCAGAGCTGTGGTGGGGACAGGGAGATGGGTGGGGGGCTGGATACACTGCCAGGGCATTACCTGCTCACCAAAAGGTGCTGTGCCATGTGGGGAGGCACCAGGAGAGCCTTCAATCTACCCCTGCTGTAATTAGGAGGTGAATACAACCACAACAAATGAGGCTGCAGGACCCCTGCCCAACCTGGATGTGATCATTCCTGGTGACACTGTCTGTGCCTGGAGCAGGAGGGGTGAGAGGGATATGGGCCCAGGGGGTCACGGGACCCTTCGGCCAAGCTCATACTTCCTGCCACTGCAACATTTTTCATGTTATTTAGCCTTTTAGTGAAAAATCACTTCATTTGTTTGTTCGTTTGCTTTGCTTCACATGCCTATGTGGCATAGCCAAACAATTCATCCTTTTGGCTTGTGGAAACCCTTTCAGGAGGCTGGCTTGTTCCTCTTATCTGTGAGTTTATGTTTAACCAAGTCAAGCATTATTTTGTTACAATCTTTCTGCACTGGCACTGCTGTCCTTGAGCCTTCCTTCTCCTCCCCTGATGTTTTTGAAAAGTCTGTCAGCATCCTCCTTAACTTTCCCTGCTGTGAGCACAGGAATTTTATGGGGACACTGTGCTTTGTGTCCATCCTGATTGACTTGCACAAACTCCCAGATCACCTCTGGTCTTCTGTCCACATTGTAGTGTGGGCTGAAAGTGGAAAATATTAGAAAATGCCCCTGTGCATTCTATACTCTTCATGTGATCCGTAAGTTGTCACTGGTACTGTAGAAATTTAAAGTCTGGCATTTCTTTGAGTGCAAAGAGGAGAGCACAGGTGCAGGAGCGGGGGAATGGAAGGAGAAGAGATGCCCCGTTGTGCTGCAATCAGACCAACATAGTGCAAAACTACAGCATGTCAAATTTGCTCACTCTAAATTGCAAAAAGAACAGCTCTTTTTACAAGAGCACTCAGCTTTGCTGTGTTTGTTTCCTCCTCAGGGTTACAAAATCTGCTATGGGGCCCCCAGACAACAGACTGCTGCAAAGGCAAAGCCTTGCTCTGGTGGGATGCTCTCATGGCAGGAGAGCTTTCAGAGAGTGCTGTAAACTTCCAAAGGAAGGGTGAGCCTAAATTTCACAACTTGGTTATGTGWTTTGTCCTGCCTGCCACAAATGTAACTTTGGTCCATAAAATCGGTGTGTGAAATAGGGTTAGTCACAGGACTTCCTGGCAAAGCAGCTCATAAACAAGCTTTCCTCACTTCCCTCTTATGAAAGTTCATCTCTGCTGCRCTGACTTCTTTGTTTCCCTCTTCTCCCATTTACCCCCTGACCCCCATTAGTATCTCAGTCAGTTTAGTAAACATTTTGCACCATGGCAGCCTTGGTCAAACATACCAGGAAGATCAGGCTCTGGAATGGACTCTTAACACTCTCCTGCAGATGGATCCTCTCACATTTTCTGGTAGGTTATTTTGCTATCCTTCCTCATTCACACATTGAGCAAGGGGGAACCAATGGCCCATGTATTCAGCAGCTCGTTAGCAGTGAAAGATGATARGGTCTGTGAAGCTTCCTCTTCATCCCTTTCTCACTCACATCCTCCCCCTACTTTAACCTTTGTAGTGGCAGTTTCCTGGGCTGAGTCTGCTGTTCAACATCTGGTAGYAGAGGGTGCTATTTAACTAGGTCTCATGACTTTTTATGTTTCTGTGAAAAATACACCCACTTTCCTGGATGCCAAGCACTAGCACACATGAAGGGTTCACCACTCATTGTGTGTTTTATAGATGCAGCCTTCTAGCACACAGGTCACGCTGTCACYGGCATTTACAGTGTCACCAGTAGCCTTGCTGGCCTTGAGCCACATGTTTACATCTGACTTCCTCATCAGCACAAGGGATAAATGTACGTAGCAGTTGGACCAGATAGAGGAGAGTTCCCAAAGCAGCCAGGGGAGATGTGCACTCATGAGTCATCTGCTCTTTGGTTGCTCTTAGTTGGCAGAAAAGTGACTCTGTAGTGGAAATTTCCCTTCCTTGCTGCAGCCTCTGTCATTTAAGGCTCTGCACTTAAATCCATGCACTCACCATGCTGGTGCCTCCAACTCATCCATTCACCCTGAGAAACCCTTGCTTGGAGTTTTATTTTACCTATCAGGCTCTGCCTGAACCAGTCTGATTGCAGGTCTGGGACTAAGAATTGTCACCCTATCGTCACCCCATCGTCACCCCATTTGCCCCCTGGCTACTCACGGTTGTGGTGGCAGCTGGGTTGGTTTGCAGCATTCCTTGAAGGYTCATTTCCTGGAAACAAGAATTGTGAAGCCAGGAAAATTTTCAGATCACTCTATTTACATATTCCAACAGAGATGAAAACCTAGCAGGATTTTCTGCTAGCYCTGTGTTTTCTTTTCGTCTCTGTGATCCTTTTACCCTGTCTTGCTGTAAAACTGACAAAGCTCTCAACTGTCCTCATCTCAGCCTCAGATTGCCCTTCTTTTACTGTCCTTGCTGAAGTCTTGAGCATGTCCTGATTTTCTCCACACAAGAGCCACCATCTGTGACATCTAGCAGTGCCCACAAAGCTGTGTACTTGCTGCTCTTGAGTGACAGCCCAACCAGGACACAGATGTTGAGTCTCATTTCCCACAATCCGGTTGTTTTTGGACATTTTTYCAAGAGATTTCCATTCTCTCTTCTTGTTCGAGCTCCCTTTTAACATCCAGCTCAACTGAGTATGTCTTTTATTCAAACAGCATTTTCCTTTTGAAGCTCTCAGTGAAGGCCRTGTTTGTCACTTAGTGCTCTGAGGGGAATTTGGGTAAATTGGACTGGGGACAAAGATGTGTCTGTTCCTTCTCCCAGGAAGGTATCAGATTCCCACATTTCATGTGCATTTTTGCTCTGAGAAGCTCAGTAACAGTGGTACTATCAGACTGTCCCTTCACACTGATTCCTGGCTCAACCATACCCAATTCTCTCATTAAAAACACCTCTTGTCATCATTACTGAGTTCCAGCTGGAGGTTCAGGTGAATCTCCATGATCCAAGCTGTAGTCCCTGCTAGGACACCATCACTAAAAGGATATACATGACAAGTGCATCACTTGGATGCTCTGGCTGTGACTGTCACTGCCTGGTTTGGACTCAGCTCAATGTTGTATCACAGTGCTGCCTCTGCAGGGATATGGGAACAGAAAGCTAAACAGAGAGGTTTGCATTTAATGTCCCAATTTGTCCAGGCAGAACTTGTAGGTRGAGGCAAAGGTGATGGGTCTCTGCCTATTTTGACCACTGCTCAGGGACCTGAATGTAAACTGAGAGCCATCAAACACACATCTCCTTGAATGGTTTCCAGGGACAAATGCTTTTCCAAAACCACATCCCCCTGCTTTCTTCCTCTGCCTGCATTGGGGCGACAGGGGAGAAACCGTGGGCTGGGGTGATGAGCACGCATCTCAGCCACATGGAAGGGACATGGTGCCACCGTTTCTTCCTAGCTGCCAGCATCACTGCAGGGACARTGGATTTCTGAGCTGTATTCCTCCAAGGAAACCATGAAGTTATTTCTAGCTTTGACCAAAGTTTTCTYTTCTGAGTGTCCCCGTCTGTGCTCCCCACTGTGCCGTGACCGCTCCATCGGCCTGTTTTCAGCAGGTACTGATAGCTGTGATGTGCCAGGAGCCCTTGGAGGGCTGCCCGTGCATTTTGTGAGCCCCGTTGCCACGATACTGAACGCAGAGCAGATGTTTATTTCAACAGAGATGGCTTTGATTCCTTTTCAACTTTTCTCTCGAGCTGCCATCGTGTGTGAATACTTCTTCCCGGGAGCCAAGCGCGCTGTCGGGGACCAACAGGCAAGCGTTGTGGCTGCAGCCAGTGAGGAGGGGAACAAGGCTGAGAGGCAAGTGGCAGAGCAGCACAAAGCAAGCTGATGGCCCTGGCCTCTCAGGAAGGATGGCTGAGGCTCTGGGGACAGGGACTGAAGCTGTGTGTGCRTYTGYATTCRTGTGTTTGTGCACGTRYGAGTGTGTGAGCGTGTGWGTGTGTGAATACATGTGATTGTGTGGCTCTTGTTTTGTGCTGAAAACCTGGCAAGGCTGGGAAAAAGCAGTCTCCCTCTCACAGCTAGTGCTCCCTGGCAYTTCATTCTCCTCCTTTTCCCCTCCCAGTTGCCTCCATCAGGTCATCGCTGCCTTGCTGCAGACATGGAACAGCTTTTCCACAACCACATCCTTGGCTGGAGGCTAAGCTGAAGGGACCACCTTCTCCTTGAGGGCAACTGAAGCCAAGCACCAAAAAATATTGAAAGATGTAGTAGGAAAGGTATGGAGATCCCTTCCTTTAGTTCAGTAATTCCACATGAGAATTACCAAGAAGAGATACTACTTCTTTCTGATTTTTTTTTTCCTTCTCCTCTACCCTTTCCTTTTCTTCCTTTTTTCCCTGTTGGTATATTTTAAAAATTACCTCTTTTTGTCTCTTTCCTCTCTCTWCTTTAACCAATCTTGTCTGTCTTTCTCTCTTTTCTTGATGCTGGCAGAGCAGCCTGCCCCCATAGTGTACTGCCAGGAGTTCTGCCCAGGGCTATCAGCCTCTTTGGAAAGGGTGCTTTGCTAGATAGGAATTCCACCAGAATCAGCTTCTTGTTGCTGTTCCCTTATATAGAAATGTTTTTAATTCTATAAATACTGTATGCATTTTACTAAAAAAAAAAAGGTTGGACTGGCTATGTAAAGGCACTGTGCTGTTGGGGTTGGAGCTCTGTTTGCCCACTGGCAGGGCCTCTCACTTCCTTCACCCTTTCCACTGTTGTGACCAAACTATTTTTGGTATTCCAAGAGYGCAAGCTTTGCTGAAATTCTGGTTTCCTGCTACAGGGGGGAAATTAGAGCAGGGAAGATTTATTTAAAATTACAAAATACATTTGCAAACAGGGAGAAGAATATAAGACAACAATAATTTGAGAAGACCAATGTTCTGTGATATTAAAATGTTGAATTGGATATAACTACCTATGAATATATATATATGCATGTCTCTCTGTGTGGTATATTTAAAGATGTGTGGTTTATTTTACAGATGAAAGTGTAAGTAGAGTATATTTGTAATAAAGAGATCAGAAACAACACTAGCCCCATCTCACTTATGTTGCAATCTTGGAAGCACAGGACTATSCTACAGAAGATCATCTTCTTAAAGCTACATATTGTACTGAAATGAAAAGTTAACCAGCACAAGGATCTTTTTGTGTTGGAGGTAGAAATTTTGCCCTTGAACTTGTGAACAGTCCGTTCAATTTATCATAATCCTTAGGAACGTAGTGACTCACCATTCACCAGACTGGTACAATACAYATCCACTATCAGTTGTCATAAAGACAACTCACTGATTTCTTTTTCTCTGTTATGGACAATTAAAGATTATGTCAATGCAAAATTCCTGTGCTACAGACTCATCTAGTACCATGGGCACTGTGTCTACTGGTCCTGTTAGCAAGTAGCTCTGCCTACCATTGTAGTGCAGTTCCTCCCATCTCAGCTGTGTACTTTGGCCAAATTTTAACCCTCCAGGTTGAAACTTCCACATGGAACAGGCCAATCATGCAAGGACAAAGCTCATCCACCACAGCAGCTCATCTCTGGCTGGAGCCCGTGGCAGGGGCTCAGGGAAGCAGGTRAGAATGGAGTGAGCAGGGGCAGTGCCTGCACTCCCCTCAGGGCATTTGCAACTCACCAACTTCCTCAACCAGAGGTGCTGGTTTTATAAACAGTATTTCCCAATGTTGAGGTTTTTCTTCCTTCCATTAAACTGTCCAGTCACTTTTGGCCTGTAGCAAATAGTTCACTAGCTTAACTACAGCCTGTGTGAAGAAGTGCCTCCTTTTGTTTGCTTTGAGCTTGGCATCTGCTTGTTTGATTTAATAATCTTTAGTCTTTACATTGAAGGAGATGGTGAACCAGCATCCCTCACCCACCTCTTCTATCCTAGGCATTTACCTCAGCCTGATTGTTTTCCTTAAAAGTGCAGGAAGTGTCAATTAAAAAATAGTTCAGCCATTTCTAAGAGGAAGATTGCGAGAAGATGCATCATTTTGCCCTGTTAAGAAATATCATTTTGCTCCCTTGCTTTTGCGRGAGGATGTGGAATGTGGTGAAGGCATCACCCATGTGTCAAGGATGTGCCATTGTTGTGTCCTGGAGAAAATGCATGGTTTTGCTGTATTACACAGAAATCTCAATTTTTTAACACTTAGTTGGCACTGGMAGGCTTTGGCAGGTGAATTGTCTAAATAATCCATTTGTGCTGGAGGAGCTCCATGACCTGGTGTCCTACAGAACAAATGAGCTGCCTCCTCTAGGGGAAGCCAGAGCTACAGAGGCTRCGGGGAAGGTGGAATACTGAGAGCACTAGAAAATATGGGGAGATGAGGTGGATTCTGGGTGTGGGAAGTAGGTGGAGGGCAGAAGTGAATGCCCTATGGTACTGTTTCTAAGCCAGCTGAAAGGTTCTCTAATTTCAATTTATTTACTGGCAACAGAGATATAAAAGTTGTATTAAGGGATTGTCAAGGACTACATTTATCTCCCATGTTAGTGAGTATCAGCATCTTCTAGTGGCAGTGCTGGAAATTCTGAAGGTCCTAMAGAAATTGCCTTGAAGACAAAGTGATTTCCCTAATGCCTGTGAATCAGTGACTCTGATTTATGTCAAAGAATTGAGTCCCAGGAGTCTGRAAAACACAGTATTTTTCTGCCTAGCACTGTAAGTAATTTCATTTTATTCATTTATGTTTAGAAGTATGAAATACATTTCTACCATTTTTGTGATAAGTCTAAAGCAACTAACATGGTGCAGGCACTCTCCAAAAGCTTTGTGTTTTTGATAGCTCCCTGCAGTCTTCTGATATAAAAATAATTATMTTTTCACACCAGCAACACAAAAATAGTAGTTCAAAAACATGAAACAGTTGAAAATCTGACTTGGRTCACATGGCTACTGTGAGGCACTGAGAGCTGTCCTGCGTGAATTATAGACACATTTTAAGTCCTGGAAAACAGCAACACCAGGTATTTAAAGGGCAGGCTGGGAGRAGCAGGGAAGGTCTTTCATACAGCAATATCAGCAACCGACCACCTGTCTTTCTTAACGCACCAACTAGAATTTGCTAATTACAGAGTGGCACACAATATTACAGCCCTTTCCTTAGATGTTATGGTGCCAGTCTACCTCACTCCGCAGCCTGGCTCCATGATTCAGTCATTACATGATCAGCTGATTACTTGAGATTCCYTGACAGATTTGTCTCCCTGGCTTTGCTCACCATATCATTCCCGGGCTTTCTGACCTCCCTTTTCACAGGATGTTTTTCTTTGTTTTTGTCACTGCAGTTCCTTTGGCYAGCCTGCCATGGGTGGGAGACAGCTACAGATGTAATTGCTGGGGAGAATACCTCATCACATGCTTTGCAGTTGTCCTGCGAGAGCAGAAGTAGAACTGCCTTAAATAAATCTGCTACAGTTCCTTTCATGATATATTAAGCTGCATGCAAGTCAGAAATGCATAGAAGGCCAAAAGTTTCAGTATACAGCCCCAAAACAGGAAGAATGGATCGGCACTTAGTATTCTCTGATACAAAGTAAAGAGAGAAAATATGTGAGGGAGACACCAAGACAAGGCTGAGATAAACAGTTAGCAGGAATCTGGGGAGAAAAACTGAGGTAATGGATGGATAGAAAGAAAAAAGTAAAACATCAGAACCAGAAGAGGAGCAGCAGGTCTGCAATGCAGCAGCAGCATGAAATAAAAATAATCCTATTTTATCTGTCAGGATTTTTTCAGGGGTCATGCTCTAAAGATTATTAAAAGACAAAAGGAGAAGTGATTTAAATATGTTTGAGCAGAATGAATCAGGCAGGATTCAGAAGTACCATGAGTGAATATTCATTCATTTATTTGCTCAACCACTGTACATAATTAAGAAAGCTTTTTGTCAGTAGGAACCCCCATTTCTTCCCAGAGGTTTATTAATGGAAAACATTTTTGAATTAAAATATATGGTATAAACTTTTAGAAAATACTTACCTTAAACATTCCATGAATTTAAATGAACTCCATGTAGACTCATAAGAACTTAGATATATAACTATCACACAGAAGCCTTTTAAAATCATGTTATTTTTTTTTTTAAAGGTGCAGAAGAAAATAAATATTTTAGTAACAGTAAAGACTTAACAAACTGGCAAGTTGGGAAAAAATATTCCACCATGATCCTCAAGCCTTCCCCTAACACACATTACTGTTTGTTTTCTGTTTCAAACCACAGTGAGTAAAGGATGGAAAGACTGCCTAACTTTGAAATTCTTGGCTTCAGCCTGTTTTAACACAACCTTACCTTAAACAGAGGTGTTTTGTGCTCCTTGCCACAGTGCAACATTCCTCTGAGCCCTAAGGGAGGGAGACCGCCTGCTGTCACATCCTTTCTGAAGGGACCCACCCTCTCAGCAGGATAGCTSTGGCATGGCCAGCAATCCAACACCTCCAGCTTGCCTTACTTTTTCTTGGCTTTTAAACCTAGAAACCTATGAATTTGAGGGAAGCCCTTGCATAGCTTATTTGTGATAGATCCATGTGATTTCTATACTCTTGCTCAGAGGGCTGCAGGGAAGACCAGTGCCATAAAATATGTCAGTTTAACCTTTGTTTGAGTAACTAGCAAAACTTTCATGTATAGGAACGTGAATCACACACACGAATAGGTGACTCATGCATGAATGGGAAAAAAGTCACTTCAAAACACTGTTATTTTCCCATCTCCAGGCTCCTGTGGGGGATGAATGTTGGGGGCAGCCCACCTCASCAGGAAAGCAGGYGGTGGTGAGGCACAGAGGTGTGTGYTGGGAGAGACCTGGCCAAGGAGCTGGGAAACATCCTGTGAACCAAAAAAGAGCCAACCACCCTGAGCTGGGAGCTGAACATCCACAGACGAACCAGACCTGCCCTCACCACCTCCGCCACAGCTGGCTGCCAGGAGCACCCCTGAGACGAGAAGACAWCACCACTTTTGTCACAAAAGCAAGTAAACCCCATCAAATAATGCCTCWGTCATTTGCACCCTGTGACTGCCCTGTGTGTCCAGAGTCAGAGGARCAGAGGTGATGGGATCTTTGGGGTTCTGGGGCCAGGAGCAGCACTGTGACTGTGCAGGAGGGACCCCAGGACAGTGTTCAAGAGGTCAGGCATTGGCCAGRCTACACCTGGAGTGCTGTGTCCAGGTCTGGGTCCCTCAATTCGGGGWGGACATTGAGGGGCTGGAGTGGTCCAGAGAAAGGGAACAGTGCTGGGGAAAGGTTTTGGAGGTTTGCTCCTCATCAAGTCTGATGAGGAGCAGCTGAAGGAGCTGCGGGGGCTCAGCCTGGAGAAAAGGAGGCTCAGAGGGACCTTCTCACTCTCTGCRATCACCTGAAAGGAGTTGTAGACAGGTGGGGGTCGGGCTCTTCTAGCGGGGTAACAGTGACAGTGACAGTCTTAGCTGTGCCGGGGAAGTTTAGGTTGGACATTAAGGAGGAGTTTCTGATCTCCCCAGAGAGGGTGATTAGACGTTGGAACGGGCTGCCCAAGGAAGTGACAGAGTCGCCGTCCCTGGAGGTGTTTAAGGTAAGACTGRACGTGGCACTCWGTGCCGTGGTCTGGCTGACATGGTGCTGTTGGGCCATARGTTGGACTCGATGACCTCAGAGGTCTTTTCCAACCTATTTATTGGCGATTCTGTGACAGCGCGTACAGCCGCGCTCCCGGACCCGGGCTGTGCTGACGCGGAGGGGTCCCCGCCGCCCCTCCCCGCACCGTGCCCCGGTCCCGGCCCCGGGAAGGCGGGCGCTGTGACGCCGGGGCCGTGCAGCGGCTCCGCCCCGCGAGGCCGGAGCCGAGACGGAAGCAGCCGCCGCACAGCAGCCGCCGCCTGCAGCCGGAGCCCGATATGGCGCTCTGAGCCAGCCCCGGCCGCGCCGAGAGCCGCCACCCCGGGGAGCCCCGAGCAGCCGCCCCCGCGCCGGGACCGGGGAGCGGGGCATGGGCAGGGCCGCTGCGGGGAGCCCGGCGGGCAGGGGACAGCGGCGCTAGCGACCCCCGCCCGCCCTTGGCGCAGCGCAGCCCCGCGGCCGCGAGGTGAGGAGCCGGCGGCGGGCGGGGGCCGGCGGGCAGGGCGGGGAGGGAAGGAGGGAGCGCGGCCCGCGCTGAAGCCGCCGCCTCCCCGSCGCTTTGTCCTTCCAGGCCCCGCCGCCGCCGCCCAGGAGAAGGAGGCCGAGATCGGGGAGCAGCGGGCGGCGCCCGCCCGGCCGCCGCAGCCCGCCATGGCCCACTCGCCCGTGGCGGTGCAAGTGCCCGGCATGCAGGTGAGCTCCGCGCCGGGCCCAAAATGGAGGCGACGGCCCGGCCCCGGCTCCGGAAGCGGCGCTCGCGGCCCTCACCGGGCGGAGCCGCCGCCGGGGCGCGGGGSCCGCGGGTGGGCGAAGCGGAGCGGGGCCCGGGGAGGCCGCGTTCGGCCTGGGGGGAGCCGGGCCGGCCGCCTCGCCCAGGGAGCGAGGGAGGCGAGGGCTGCTCCGAGGTAACGGGAGGCCTCGGGGCCCGCGTACCTGCTGCCCGGCGGAGACGAAGGGATTCCCGTCCCTCCCTGCCCCCTTTGTTCAGGGGTGGCCGCGCCGCATCCAAGAGCACGTAAGAGCCTCTAAAACTGATTAAAGGCGAAGTGAAGTTAATCGCAGGGTGTGTGGGTGCGCTGTAAATGACATACCAGGCGCGCTGGCAGGCGGACCTGCTGCAGGACTTCCCCACCATCCTGGCGCTGAGCCTGTAGCGCAGCTTCCCCGAGGACCTTGGGATTCRTGGAAAGATGGTAACTGCCAGGTCTGGTGGGGACAGGGCACTGGGGAACATATCTGTCAGCAACCTGCACCTCTCCTCGCCTGGGAATGAGGCCTGGTGTCATTTCTGTATGTTTGTGTTGCCTGCTTAGAAAACAAAGAAGTTGGTATGTTACTGACTTCCAAAGGAAAGGTGGAATACCGCTGACTCTTCATTCTTACTYGACTGGACAATCTAATATAAGTTTGGCCAGAGATCTTTATTAGTGTAAGGGAGCTGAGGACCCAGCCATTTCAGTGTAGATTTTTGCTTGTTGGACACTGGCAGCCCAGTCAGTGTCTTGAGCATTCTCTTAACTTCTGGGTTAGTAATACCTGTATGACATCGGAGGTTTTTTCACTTCAAATAACACAGAAACATTTATGATACATCTCTGTATGTGAGAGATACAGTAGARTTCAGGAGACTTCAGAACAGGAAGTTAACATTTCTCTTGGTCAGGTACCTTTATGACTTCTAGAAAGTGTAGGGTTGATGTATAAACMGTATTTAGGTCAGTTACAGTACTAAGGTTTAATAGTTTACCTTTCTGATTTCTAATAATTTTCATTCTTTCTGCAGTCTGCTAAATTGTGGTAATTCACTGACTTTCTTTTTCTATAAGGGGRCACAAACCACATCTTCTCAGCCTCTTTGTTCCATTGTGCCCCAGAGTAACTGTTGTATTAGAACATCCTAAAGAAATTTTGTGATACAAGATTTAAAGGTTTTAGCTTGAGCCTCTTTATTTACATCCTCTGGGCTTTCTAGTATGTCTGTATTTGACAAATTTCTGTTTCAACATGCTAGTTTGTCAGTTTCCTATTTTTRTATCTGCTTAATGTATTGCTGTCCTATTTTCCATACCTGCCATCAGAAAAGGACCTTGAAATTATTTAAGGTTCTGTTTTTCCATTGTTRTACTAATAAACTTTATCTTACTAGTATCCTTATCCCCACTAGTACTGTTATTAGTGTAACCCACAGCCCTTAACATATATCACTATGTTAAAAACATATTTTAAACTGTTGGATAAGTACAGATGCATAGAATTTAAGTACATTTTTTCCTTGATCACTTTTTTTTTTTCTAATGAAGATTTTTACAGAAGTCCTAAAACCCTCAGAATACAAAGAAAYAGAATTTGGTGCAATATTAATCTGCTCATCCTTCTAGAATAGTCATAATACAGAGTGTTTTAATTAAAATGTAGAACCAACACAACAACTGTGTGGCAGTCTGAGGTAGCAGCCTTTGGGTTTTTTTAATCTGTCTGGACTATTCAGTCAGGATCATCTAAGTGATGGTAAAAGCATCCCTGCTTCTGTTCAGTGTTAAAGTAAATGTGTGCTACTTGATTRGATCTAATAGTTAAAGCTATCACTGTGGGAAAGTGCCTGTAATGTCAAACCTCTTGTAATCTGTCGAGGGAAGATTTTATTGAGTATAACAGTTGAAAACTGAATTTTTCAGAGAATGTCATAGGTTTGAAGTTTCCAGTTTAATTGTAATCTTATGCTTTCCCTTATATTTCATTATACAAAAAGTATCAAGAAAAATCCAGAAATAAACATGTTATATAATTCCCATACTCCAAAAACAAGGCTTAGGATAGTTTATCACCGAAGTATAGCAGAAGCTTTTATGACTCTTTTTAAGMTTTCTCATCTTATGAAGAGTCAGGTCTCCTTTAAAAAAAACTCAAACATGGAAAATTACAGAAAGTCACACAGAGTTATTTTGGTGGACTTGGAGCCTGACTTTAGTCCCCTGGCAGCAATGGCAGACCCAGAGGTAGTATTATCTGTTGCCCTTATGAGTAGTTACAGAGCCATTTGTTTATGCAGTGGTTACATTCTGTTTAACCTGTCTTGTGTCCTTAACAAAACCAAATTTTATACCTAACAATTCTTGCCTCTGCAAACAACTTCCTAAACACATTCATTTTCCATGCTCCTTTGGAAAGGCTCCACTTGATCCAGTTGTACAATGTTCACTTACACAGTTGCCAAACTTCTAAGCCCATTCAGTAAAAGCAAAATACTCCGTGTATGTATAAAATGAGTACTCTGAACCTGGATGTGATACTCCAGATTGCATTTTACATTGAATCCAAGATGAGAGGGAAAATGGAAAGGATGGCGGAGCCATGTGTGCACAGTTAAAGTGTCCTGGTTACAGGAAGCACAGTTTGCAGTGGGCTTGATTGTCAGGTTGGACATTTTATTGAGTACTGTCACAGTAACTTTGTTCCTTTGGATAAAAATATTCAAACTTGTTCTTAGTCTGGAATGCTTTGAGATCTCAGGTTGAGAAAGCTGTTCACCAGCACTATCTTCAGGGAGTCCAGTTGAACTAAAGAACATTTCTGGATACCGCTTGTGACAGAGATGTTACTGCCTCTCTTTGTTTTTTGCCAGCCCAGGTGCTGAAAACAGCTGGAGTGGAAAAGGTGTTGGACCCTTTATTATTAGTTCTACACAAGGGCCTTTGTCTTGCCTACAGGCAGGGTACATAGCTCAGAGCKTTTCTTTCAAGTGATCAGAACATGCAAAGTATGTCAGTCATTTCAGATTGCTGTGTTTCTGATGAAATGTTCTTGGCAGTATCTCACACAATACTCCCAAACTTCTTTACAAATAAAAGAGGYTGGAAACTGTTCACTTGCAACTGAATAACAATTAACCTTTCTARGGTGGACAGGGAGGGTACTTTTCAATATATCAGCATTTAAATTTTCTAAGCTAGTCTGTAAACGTGATGGAGCATCACTCAAGTTATAAATGTCTTCTTTAGCTGGTAGAGTTTTAATGTATAAATTTACCCTTTTCCTATTCTGATTGTTGTGTAAAATCTTATGTCTGTGAAATAGTATTAACTGATGGAATTGTTGCATTTTTTGTTGATATGTGTGTCTTTGGAACCTCTTTTGGGGCTTTATGTCCCATTATCTCTGCTATCCTACTCATCTAAACACTTTCTGTTTCCTTTCTCATGGCTTTGTTGATACCTCCTGATCCTGTATGACAGTAGTTTTGAGCACAGCCAGAAAGGTTGTTTAGACCTGCTCTCCATCTGTTTTTGTTGGCATTTAGACTATCTTGCATTAAAGAACATAACTTCCTCTAAAAGTGGAGCAGCCAGGAGCATGTGACCTGTCAGCCGGTGTACTCTGATTCACAATTGAGGGATTGCTYGATTAAATGAAAACTTGGATGTCAAGGTGAGCTTTGCTCTCTGTGCTGCCGGTTAACAGAGTGGCTGTAGGGCACTGCTCAGTGAACAGCCTGAGCCTGGCAGCTGCAGAGTCCCTCCCTGCAGGCTGCTCAGGGGCAGATCAGTTAATGCCTAGTTGGATGGGTAGAGAAAGATTAAAGGAGAGGTAGCGTTTAATTTTGTAAGTGGTCTTTCTCATAGCCCTAGAAAAAAAMCCCCACATTTTCTCTTAACTTAGTGCGCATCTAGAAATGTGTGGTACCTAAAGCTAGTCTGAGTGTTGGATTTCTAGCAAACCTTATGTGTTTTAGTTAGGAGGATATGGCTTCTGTTAAGAGCAACCAGTCTGCTACTGTRAAGTACTTAAATGTTTTGAAGGTGRATGTTAGAGAAACTTATACCTTTGAAGAGAGATCCATTCAAGGTTCATTTAATTTATTAGTCTCCTAAAAACTAAGCTGAGTATCCAGATGCTTTTACAGTGAATTTAAAAAAGGATTTAAACTTATACTGTTCAGAGACCTGTCTTCCTTAAGGGAAGCTGGAAAGTTTAGCCTCTTGCAGGACACTGGGAGACTTCCACACTGCCTAGAAAACTGATTTTTTTATGATTAAGTTGGTKTGGAATGTGGTGTTTTGTCCAGTTTCAGTTCCTTGATTGGTACTTTGAGCCACAGTGCAGGTGGACTGCAGGAAGACAGTATTTTACGCCTTGTGGAGAGTATGCCTCTTTGCTGCTTGAAGCAGATCTGCATTAAAATATTTGCGGAATTCAACACTGCAGTTGTTCCTTTACTGGTTGCGCAGGATGTACAAGCYATATTGTATCTAATAGTAGATTGCTGAAGCAGCTCAGGCTTTATTGGCTGAACTTGGTTTTTCTGTCTTGTGCCTGGTGGTAAGTTATTCTGGTGACAAGAAAAGTAGGGCTCAGTCATCCTTGCACTKTGTTGCTRCTGTCAAAGGAGGAGGATAGACAGAGCTCTGAAAACTATTTGGGACATGGGAGCTGTGGAGATACAATCACCTGGAATTCAGCAGATGCTTTTATCAGGGTTAAAAGAAAAAGTCCACAGCAGTCCTGTAGTAGTATTTTTTGTGCATATTTTACAGTTTTATAAACAAACTAAGAGTTTTGACCTGGAATTCATAGGCGAATCAGCTGAAGCTGGAGAGAGCACATAATCCAACTCACCTTAATCTGTCTCCTGTTGTGTACCATCATATGCACTGTCGTTTTGAGCAGAGAATAGTATTCCCCCAAAAATAAAAACATTGCATCTGAAAACAGAGTTCTAACTTTTAAAAGGATATAATTGTTGTTTTATTCTGATTTTAACACTGAAAATATTTGCACTGGCTGTTTTTGAGCTGCAGTGTCTCAGTTTTGCAAGTCCTGAAGGAAGTTTTGTCTTGCTTTTCTCCTTTTTCTCCAAAAGGAGAATATATAGCAAGTAACAGCTCAGTAATACATTACATTTTTTTATTTAGGTGCTTATTTTGAGGGGAGGAATGTTTCTTTRCATATAGAAACTCAGCACACCAGGAAACATATATATGAATTGAGTGTGCCTCTGCAACAGCATTTGTCCTATGACACTGCTGAAATGTTTCAGTGAAGATAGACCAGAGTAGCAGCCTCAGTTTTCAGTCTCTAAAAGTGAAAGGTGAATTTTAAAACCAGTAGTAAACGTACCACTTGTTTGCTCTTCAGTGACTATCTTCTGATTTAGGAGTCGTGAACTTTGGAATATTGTAAGAGACTATTGTTTTGTCTTTCATTTATTCTTAGGGACTGAATTTAATATTTGACAGAAGGGTTCAGGAATGGGTTTTGGGAAGATGAGGTTGGAGATGAACAGAACAAAGTTGGTTTTGACATGCTTCTGGGACAAATACAGTCATGCTGTAGTGCTTGTCTGTATGTTGTCTTTGCAGAAGTAAAGAGATGGTGAGGAATCTATCATGTCAGGCAGGAGTCACTGTTCCAAATCCTGTTAGTTCTTTCTTAAAATAATTGGAAATCGAATTCCTTCCTAGTACTGCCTCACCACTATTTACTCTATTTAAAGAACTGTCATTTGTTCTTTAAATTCAAACRTCTTGCAGTTCTTCTGGAACATGTCTCTTCTGCTGATTAGATGAGGATCCCTGAGCRTACTCCTTAGCTCTGAAGGAGAGGCTTAAATTTCATGGGAAGGGTGCCTGCCTGGTGATATTCACTCAAATCTCTGCCAAAGGATTGCTACCTAAATAAATTTGGCAAAAACAACTCAATCAGAGAAACTATTAATACAAGTACTGACAAGGTAGCAGTAGCTTGCTGGTTCTCATTCTTTCTCATATTTGGTGCATGTGTTTTTGCAGAGATGGGTTATATTGGTTAGGTCCCTAGCTCAGGAAAGAACATAGCTTCAACTTAGTTCCTTCTTCATAAGGAAAACTTTAAAGAACAGCATAGAGAGGCAATTTTTGGAAGTGTGTAGCCAGGTTTGTGTTGCTGAAATCTGGATTTAAATGGTCTTGATAGAGGCAGCATATCTGAAATAGCTTTGTGACAAGGTCTGTCCTGGTTCTGCATGAATTCTCTGCGTCRGTGAAGGAAAACAAGGAATGAGAACTGTGCAAAAACCTGCGGGTTTCACACTTGAACCTTGAAACAGGGAGTCTGAGAGCCCAGAGTGGCTTCACTGTTTATATGAACCAGAATTCAAGAACCATGTGTTCAGTCTTGGAGAATGGGTGTTTTTTTTCCTGTTTCCCCTGCTCCCCAATCTTTTGCAGGCTTTTCTCTCAACTGGGTACTGTTATATGTTCTGAATATCTGAATAATGTTGACTGGGGGAGGATCAGAGGGTGTCTATGCTTTGCTAGATGTCAAGTTGTGTTTCAATGGAGGCTTCTGTGTTGGGAGCTGAACACAGAATAATAAAAACAGTGTACAGCTTGAAGTGACCATGAGTGTTGTAACATGCCTAAATGTAAAACACTGAATAAAAAATAATGAATTTCTACTGATGTAAAAATCAGTTAAAGATGTAGAGGGGAGCAAAATGTTCTTACTGTTGATCTCTCACCTAGGAAGGTGTCAGCTGGCAGCTGGTCATAGCAAGAACATTTTTACATTCCTGCACAGCTTTATTCTAGCCTAGTTGGCAAGAAGAATCTTAATTCTTTTTTTTTTCCAGGGTGTTGCTTTTCCTCCCCTCCCCCTTCCTCTTGCCTTTTATGTAATGAGATGCTTTGCCATGCTATGAATGAGCTGCAAAGTAATTGAAAAAGAAGTTTCCTGAAAYGGGCAGGTTGATTCTGGCAGCGGAGGTTTCTTGCTTTCTTTGTAGCTCATTTTGGAGTTGCATTTCTGGTTTTTCATTGTGTGCTTTTTGTAGCTTCAGGTCCAGTATCATTGATATGATCGAGGGCCAGTGTTCAAGGGGAGAGTGCAGCTTTCAAGCTTGTGTTCCTCTAGTCTTGGGGAGAGGACAGAAATCGAGGATTCTGGTAGATTGGTGTGTTTGCCTTCCTTTCTCCAAAAGGCCCCTCCCCAAACTAAAGGAATGGTGATACCCTCTAAGCATGGARTCCCACTTAGGGTTCACTGCCATCAGTCACTATGTCTGGAGACTTATCTGTGGTAACTAAACTTGTGGCTGCTCTTTAACCCACCCACATTGTGGTTTGGAGCCATCCTCTTTCAACTAGCATGTTTCTGCCTCACTTTAATTTTGTTTCACCTGAAAATAAGTAATGATTGCTTCATTGGAGAGATTTAGCAAGCATACTAATGTGTGTTATACTTGAGGTCTTTTTATTACCTTTTAGTTTATGAACTGTCAAAGTAAAAACCTGGATTTTGTTGTTATTTTCTTTCCAGCTGGTTTATAGTATGAGTCTAATCTTATTTACAGGAAGAAAATCTGTGTATCAAGTCCTAACTTAGAGATATTGCTAAAATGGTTTCTAGAGTGAGAAAGGYCAGTGAAATTTATGTAGCATTTGCCACTTAGCTGTATTTAAATATTAGGAAAATGGTTGAATTGCCATAATGTTTATTGCTGGCAGAGTTCYGACGTGGTTGTTCCTTTAAATGGGTGTGGCAAAAATTGAAAAAATTGTTTGTGTACTGATAAGCAGGCTGGTGCTGAAAGGAAAGGCACACTGCTAAAAGTAGGCTGCAGCCCATAAATGGTTATTTTTCCATATTCCTATTAGATGTGGCCTTTGAAATCTTTCTGCAGAGTAGGCTTTTCAAAGCAGCTCTTAAAATGGAGGGATTACAAGTGTTCTTTAGCAATRAGAAATTGCTATAGTCCTTTATGTTCTGACTTCTAATTGAGGTTAATTCATTGAGGCATTCAGCAGTCACTTGGCCTGCACTGTTCAACAGTGAAGATGAAACTTGTGAAATCAATTTGTTGAACTCTTAAAAAATGCAGAACAGAGGAGTTAAGTTGAAACACTGGGACACCAGAACCTGTTGATTTCTTAACTGATTTCTGTCTCCATTTCAAAATGTCCATCCTTCTAGCTAGAAAACATTCAGCCACCCACATTATTTTCAAATAATAGCAAAGACTCAATCATGTAATTTGTGCCCCCCTCTCCTTAATTTCTCTGACTTTGTTAATAGGCTATGCTCTTCAGAGATGTAAACAGACTGAAGATTATGCAGCTGTATGCAGTGGTTTGAGGACTTTTTAAAAATATTCTAAGCAATTAAAAGGTGTTGATACATAGAAGATTAAGTATGACTCCATTTGAGGTGTAGGATGTGTTGGATATCAGTTACAGTGAAATTCACCATCATGAGTAATTTCTGTTTCCTCRGTGCAAAGTACTCTGCAAATAATTGGTGTAAATTTTTTTAATTGCCTGTGTCAAAGAGCTAATCTTTGGGACATATGGTATTAGCCTTTTTCTGGTGCTTATTTTTGCTTTTCTCTAAGCTGCTTTATGTTGTGTGAAAGAAAAGCTAAGAATAGAGGAAGTGAGTTCAGTGGTTTCCCTTTTCAGCATAGCATACAATTGACAGCTCGCATCTGCCACAGGTCAGATGGTTTGAATATGAAGGTAATTCTTTCCTTAAAAATTTGACAATAGAACTCTTTGAATTTAGAGTTTTAATAGTCATATAAATTTTCAAGCAATTTGCCTTATGAGTGAYTTGATGAAATCATAGCTACATACGTTTCTCCTCACTATTTTTGCTTTTATATGAAGTTCTGCAGGTTCTCACTAAAAATGGTAATGAGTCTTGGCCTTATCAGATGAGAAAGCTGTTTCATAAAGGGTGTAATGGAGATCAGGTCCCATTTAAGGACAACAAGGCTCAGATCTACTACCCACTGAGTAGAAAAGCTTGTAGRTAATTTAAAAGTTTGGTAAATTGTTTTGTTTATTTACATGCTAAAGCAGCTGAAAACAAAAGTGTGTTTGTGTGTTCAAGATGGAGAGTAAGAGGTGTGTACAGGTTCCACCTTTGTCTTGAATGTCAGCAGGTTCATTTTTTCTGATTCTTTGTAAGTAATAATGGATCTGCACCTGTGCCTTCATTAACTTCAGGCTATTTAAATTTTCATGTATAGCACACACGCACAAAAGCCTATGGCACTGTTTCTGCAAGTAACTTCCCTTATGCAGGTAAAATATGGAAATATATATAATGTATGTGAATAAATAGTTATATGATTTAATATGCATGGTGTATAATTAATGTGTGTGTATATATATATATAGTATCTGAAACTACATGCATATAGTGTATGGRAAGAAATTAAACTACAAAGAATGTATCTGTTGATTAAGACATTACTCCTAAGAAGTAATCAGTTAATAAGCTACTTAAGAAGTAGCCTATCAGCTTTGTCAATCTTACCCCTTTTAATTCTATTTTTTGAGGGTCTGAACAGAAGAAATTTAAGAGGTGCTTTATTTTTTGAGAACAGATAGATGGATGTGGATGGAATTGCTTGAAATSACAGTCTTTTAAACACAGGTAATTCTGATGGCTTCCAAAGATGCTAGGACCTGTTAGGCTGTCATAATAGTGGATGCTTGAAAAACATATAAGTAAACACTCTATAGGTTTCTCTTACCAACCTTTTATAAAATCCTTTGAACTAATTGATTTATCTGCCGCATATTTGGGTAATGTCTCCCAGTGTAGGTGAACTGTTCTGTAGCACTGCTGCAAATAATTCCAAGGGAACTTCTGTTCCAGAATAAAGCCTAGGAGAAGCTAGAAAGTCCAGCTAGCATAACAGGATTTCTGGGTCAGGTTTTGGAAATACTGTTAAGACCAGAGCATGTGTTCTCACATTGACAGACTGCTTAGAAGGAATCTCACAAGACTGTTAAAATAGTTGCTTTAGGAATCCTAGAGGATGCTAGGTGCTTGATTTTATTAGAATCRAGGCATTAGTTCAGTCTCTGTCCAAGATTATCTGAAGTTTTGKTTTTTTATTCAGTATTATTCAGTACCTTTTAATGARATTCATTAATGAATGTTTTCAGAAGACCTGTTTCTGTAAAAGAGCTGTCCTACACTGAGAGATCCGGCCACAGCCTGACAATACWGTKTTTTCTAATTTGGTCTGTGTCATTWGACGTTTGTATAATCTTGGAAGTTACATATTCAGTGTGTTCTAAAGTTTGTTTCAAAGGAAAAATTCAGAATTTGACGTACGGTACATGACAGGGTCAGAGGTGGAAAAGTGAGCCATTAAGTCAGTCTTGTAGCAGAACACAGCCAGGACATTGCTTCAGAAACATGTGTTTATTGGAATCAAATGAAAATGCTTATATAATCCAGATTGGCAGAATGCTTGATGCAACAACTGGCAAAAATTATGTAAAAAAAAAAAGTGTGTTGGCAAAAATGATGTGATAGGGTTTTTTTTATTTGGGGCTTCTGAGCAGGTGGTCAGACTGGATGACCAAATTGTGTGACCCTGTGTGTGCACATAGATATGTGCATAAACACATACAGTGGTGGCAGAAGGCTGGATAAGAGAGGAGGAGAGATTTCCCGAAGGTCCCAGGCTGTGTGGTTGTGCAGGGCTGGTGAAATGGTGCACTTGGAAGCGGTGCAGAGGGTGCAGAGGGCTTGTGTTGTCACGCTCGTGCTGCTGTCTTAGTCATGCTGGTGAGACTGGAGCTGGCATGTGAATGTGCCTGTGCTTGTCATACTTGKTGCTGCTTTTGTCTGTGGGCTTAGGGAGGGGAAGAGCAAGACATTCTCTGCCTGATTTGTCCACTTWCAGGTGTTGTCTTTGGAGAGGTGATGATGGAGTCAGTATACTGCCTATTGTATTGTTACCATCTGCTGCCCAACAGACATGGCTTCCCATGGAAACCTGTGTTTATTTAAAAAGAGAACACCAGTTACTCATGCAGGCATCTTTCAAAGCTTTTTTCCCTTTCAGTGAAAGATCTGTGAAATAGAAAAGGAATAACAATGGGTGGTTTTGCTCAGGASTGTTAATAGTGTTAAAAACCTTAATTTCTACCATATTAGAGGCTTAGCTGGCAGCCGCGTTTCAAAAATGTACTGGTATTATTGAGGGTGTGTATACACACATACACACTTCTGTTTATATAAAATGTATCCCCATCCTTTTCTATACATTTGTTTACAGACCAGTCTTTTAAAGTTTTGTTTTGTTTTCATTAGTTGTAGAAAAAACATTCCTGTAGAACAATAGGCTAAAAGACAAGGAAATTAAGAAAGGTAAAAGCAGATCTGTTTCCAAATGGAGTCTTTGTTCTAAGGCCATGTTGTAAGTTACGCAGTGTTTCAAGTTTGAAGTCTTTCCAAAGGGCATTATCTCAGTCTTAACCGTAGTTGGTCAGAAATATTTGTCCTTATCCTGGAGTGTCCTACAGTCCCTTGTCAGCCTCAGTGAGTAACAGAAGCTGCAAAGCTGACTTTGCTTGCTGTGAGAGGATTTTCTGAGAATAGAAAGATGTGACTGTTTCCTCGAGTAGTCCCGCACAGTTTGTTCTCCCTGCTGCCCCTCTGTTCCACCTCCTCCTCCCAGGGATGTACATGGAGTTCTGCTTGGAGAAGTCCAGCCATGACTGATCTCTCTCTGTCCTCCAGCACTCACACATAATGGCATCAGCAGTTTTGGAAGATAAAATAGCTTTTAAAGCTCTGATTCATCTGAAGTAGCTTGGGGGAAAGAATTTGTAGAGTTGGTTTGTTCTGTTGGTGGTGGTTAAGTGGGTGCTATAGGATGATATGCCTTTCTACTGAGGAGCCCAGAGGAGTTTTCTGCTTAGGGTTTCTCCCCAAGCAAAATCCAGGTATTGCCCTCTGAGTTGATCAGACATTTGTGAAGGGCTGGATAAGCTGAGTAGGTCTGTGATTAAATTGCTTTGCTTTTATCTGACTGGAAGTGTTTAACAAGCTTAATCTCAAATCAACAACTGAAATCCCAGATCCCAAAGATGTCTTAAATTGAAGCTAGTTTTTGTGAAGTTGAGTATTGAAGTATCAATGAAAAGTTTTGCCAGTCATCCTTCTTGTTTCTTGGAAGTGTGTTTCTTTGATATTGTAAGTGGAGAACTCTCAGTTAATTACTCCTTACTGCAACTGATGCAGTTGAGACACRATTCCTGGCCAGAGGACAGTTTGGCTGCTCACCTGGCAGCAGGGAAATGCTGGGTGGCAGTCACTGCTGCTTTTGTCACACCTGCCCCTACAATAATTTTTTGAAGCGCCCCTGAAAATAGATTTTTAATTCAGATTTTTTTTWAAAAGTTATTTAGTCTCAGCAATTAAATGATGGCAGGAGCTGATGCAGTAGTGTGTATCAATGTGGCTGTCTTTGGACAGTCTGAAGATTTACTGGTGTTCTGGGACTTTTTTAACTAAAAGCTTTCTGAGCACCTGAACCCTTCAGTCATTTTCTTTCCCAGTTTAATTATATTAGTTCTCCCAGGTTTCAGACCTAATAGGTTCTCCTTTTTTTTCCATTTGCTTTGATTGTATGTTCATCTTTTAGGTCTTTCACTGTCTCTCTGTCAACAGAAGAAAATACGACTTTTTTGTTTAACTATTTCTAGGAATTGTTTGTATTTAACGGAACAGAGTAGCAATGAGCTTATTATAGATGAAGAGGAAATTCTTCATTCCTCTTGTAATGTGCTGCTCAGGAGCAGCAGTGTGCCTTGTCTGTTTGCAAAATCTAGAAATCTTACCTCCACAGATGAATATGAATCTGCTGCACTAATTCATGTTCCCTCCTTTTGTGATAGCAGAAATGACAGCTTGGTGTATATAAGCAGTGAACTGATTCAGCTGAAAATAAACCTGGCAAGTCATATGGTTAACTCCTAGCTAAATCTGTTTCCTGATTCATTTCACTATATAGTGGAATAAATTCTGGTTCTGGTCAAGGGGAGGAAGCCACAATAAGGGCCCACTTGTAAGAAAATGGGACTGTCCATTTGTGACTACTTTAAAGTACTAATATATTTTTTTCCCAGTAAAGATTTTTTTTTTATGAATTTGCAAGAAAACCAGCATAGTTATTTTCTGGAGTTTCATGTTGATACTTGAGGATTTTGGTTATGTAGGGTAATCTGTGCTTTAGGTTAAATGTCTGCTTTTGCCAAACCTGCCACTTCTTTTGCTGGTTTTGACTTTTGGAATGTGAGAAAGATGCAGAGCAAAGAATCTCTTTCATATTTCCAAAACTTCTTACTGAATTAGAGGGATTTTTTCAGGCAGAAGTGTTTCTTAATTTTAAGACTGATTTRTGTAGTCAGTTGCCCAATTCTGATAACAGTAAGGTGCTTAATTCTGTTGCTGTGCAGAGCATGGGCTGTTCTGTTCTTTTGGTGTGTCTGTCTGACCTCTTCAAAACACTTTCTGTAAACCTCTGTTCTCTAATCTGAAGTTCTGTGTTCTTAAACTGTGGAGTGTGTCATCCATGTCCTTCAAAAGCYGCTGCTCTGATGTTTGGATGCACAAGGTTCTCTAAGCAGCCACATGCTTTATCTTGAAGGGAAAATGAGAATATGCTTCCTTTTTGTTGCCCTGCTGAATACTTGAGTTAAGCTAAGAAATTTTAAATATTTGAATAAATCCAGTCTGGTGATTTTTAGAGTAGTTACTCAGCAGGGATTCCAAGCAGTGCTCTGCTGCTGGTTGCCCTGCTCCCCTCTTTAAGGTGTGTTTGGTGACACCAGTCAGTTCTGATCAATGCACTGATCTTCAATACTCTGTGACAGCCTTCTGATTTCTTTGTGGAACATCCATCTCACCGTCCCTTTGGCTAAGCTTTCTATCAGCACTTTTAACTGCCCTCAAGACACYTGGTCTTACCTGATTTTGGGATCTGGCAGTCGTGCCATCCCCTCGCTGTGTTATGTGACAGGAGCTGCTCTGGTGCCTGCCCCGGGCTCCTGGCCAGGTGGGAAGCCCAGCCTTTTCTGCTGGGTGATGATATTGGTGCTCCTGTGCCAGTAATTGCATTCCCCAGTCTTCTGAATTACTGCACAGACAGGATTAATGTTAAGAACAGCTCTATTCTTTTGTTTTAAAGGGTTGTTTTGTGAGGAAGTGAAATGAGGTTGTACCTGACTGCCTCCCGGGTGAGGTTCATTTACCTTTGACAGARTTGCATAATGTATGTTCTGTAACTAATAGCTGAGTTAGAAGTTAGTGTGTAGGAAATAAATTGATCTGATGCAAGCCTTCTGGTGATGATAAATCTGGATGATGTGCTTCTTGGGGAAGCAATGAGGGCTAATAACTTGGAAGTAAATTAAGCAACTCATTAATATTTTTTCCTTTTTTTTTTTGTTTTTTTGTTTTTTTCTAGAACCACAGAGCAGACCCAGAAGAGCTATTCACAAAACTGGAACGCATTGGGAAAGGCTCCTTTGGTGAGGTCTTCAAAGGAATTGATAATCGGACACAGCAAGTGGTTGCCATAAAAATCATAGACCTTGAAGAAGCAGAAGATGAAATAGAAGATATACAGCAAGAGATAACTGTTTTAAGTCAGTGTGATAGTCCTTACGTAACAAAATACTATGGATCATATTTGAAGGTAATGTATGATAGTGCACAAAGATTTGCTAGAATGCTGCTAGGAAAAGCATCTGAAATTAAGGAAAATTTATCATGCCCTTTTGCCATTTTTAGTAGATTTTTATTTTTCTTTGAACAGTTTTTCACTTCATTTTTCCTTTTTGCTTCTCACTCTTAYAGTCTGGGATTTACACAAAATGGCTACATAATGAACAGAGTTGATAAAAGATTCTTTTTGCCATTGCTCTTGGACCTTGATTTTCTCTCCTCCTCCACAGTCCCTAGCATAATCTTGTGACCTTTCTGGATAAGAAAAAAATACCTTCATAGCTGTAGAAACAAAAGCTGTTCCTGGTGTGGAAAGAAACCCTGCACCACGTAAAATGTGTTGGCAATTATGCAGCTTAGTAGGCCTGAGACAAAGTAACACTGACATCAGCAGTGTTATGTAACCACTGTGTGAAATGTTATCTAAGACATAATTTAAAAACAAACAAAAAGGAAAACCTTCAGAAATCAAAAAAATTGAGTAAGACCTTTCAAATTTAGAGACTGTTCAGGTGCAATTACCTTAAAGGATGTGCAAATGTTTTGTGCTGCAGACACAAAAAAAGCCCCCGTTTTTTAAAAAATCCCTATAACCATTTATAAAGTGTTGATTAAATGTCTGGGGGGGGGATTATGTGCTTGCATTTGGGTTTTTTGTTGGTTGGTTGGTTTTTGTTTGCTTCAGTTTGGGAGGTTTTTCTCGTTGTTTCTGTTTTTTGGTGCTTGGTCTCCCCCTCAGCATTTCTGCTTTCTTAAGCCTAGTGTGGTTTTTTACATTCTAAAGACAGATTTCTGGTAAGTGTTCCCGGTGTCACACTTATCTTTCAGTGATATCTTTTGATATGATACTTTTATGTATCTTTCAGTGATACATAAAAGAATTTGCAGAATTTATTTAGAGATACTCTTTGTAGATTTTGCTTTTTTCCTGTTTAAATAGCAAAAGTATTCMATTTTTTTATATTTTGATACTAAGCGGGCAAGTTATTTTTCTAATATTTCCACTTTATTTAGTCTACTCCAAATGCTAACTTCTCATTTTGACTAATGTAAGACAGCYATAGTGGTTTTCCTGTTTACTGAGAGTTCTTCATACCCAAGTAAACATACAAATTGCCACTGTTATCCCATTTTTGATTCTCTTGTCTCAATCAGTGGGATTTTTGTTTTGTTTGTTATTAAGTGATAAAGGTCTGAGAAGCAGGATTTACTTTCCTGCATCACAGGACATTAGAACAGGCAGGTTCATCTCAAGATAACTTTGAATTCAGCTAGTAAGGTTCCCCTGGAGCAGTGCACAAATGGTACTGTAGATCCAGATTCGATCTGTCTTACAGTCTTTTATTTTCTGTGATGAGCTAGCCCCTAAATTCTACCCTCCTGAATATCTGTCTTTTCAACTTTGTGCTGTAGAARCCCAGTTGTTTGCCCTGAAGTACAAACAGGTCAGAGTAAATCTTGGATAAAGTTTTTACTTGGGAGTGTTTTTGCTTGGAAAAGTGGGGAAATCTCAGAGTTAAGCAGTGATTTCAGCTGCTATAAATGGAGGATTTAAACTTTGATTGGGTGGGGATTTGTTTTGTTTGTTCTTTGTTTGTTTTCTGGGGGTGATGRGTGGGAAAAGATTTGTAAGTTGTGGATTGAATAGGGAAAGAAAATAGTCTTTTCATTATTTACAACCATATAGGTGTGGCAGGTATAGTTATTCTATCAGTGCTATACAACTATTAAATTCTGCTTAGGTTTTTTTATTTTTTAAAAATTCTTGGCTAATGTAGGATCATGCTAATACTGCAGTACTCTACTCAGCACTGTGTGAGTTTCTTCCATTTCTGCTCTAAATGGGTAAATTCTGAAAGATTAATGCTGATCTCTTGTTTACTTTTCACACTTGTAAAGTTTTTGGGGAAGGAAAATTTCTGTGCATGGACYTTGGGGAGGTGTTTGTGGAATTTTGGTTGCTTTCCCATTCCTTTAAGAAATTCCTCTTTGAAAAGAACCCACAAACACAAACACCAAAAAAACCCTAAAAAGTGGTTCACAGGAATGCTTTTCATCCCAGACTAGTGTGATAGRTAATTCTGCTGCTTGCTGTTCCCCAGGTAAATGAATAAAAATGTCCACAAGTAAAGGAGTACTTTTAATTCTGTAGTTAAAAAAGAATAAATAAAGCAACTTTTAAAGTAGTATCTTCTGTCTAAATTATTCTTAGGTTAGATTATTCCCAGGTTGCTAGTTCAAGATCTTTCAGCATTGATACTCCTCAGTGGAAAGAGGGTATTGGCTTTGTTCAGTGTGCAAAGAACTTTTTATGCTGCGTTTTCATTGTATTAATAACAGGTATTTTAAGAGTTGTATCTATCTACTTCTTTTAAAACTTAATTGTTGTAGCTGTTAACTTTTTACTAGCTATTTCTTTGAGAGTGGCTGTCAGCCTAGCTATTCAGCTGTGTAGTACTTCATTCGGGATTTAATTTTTCTATACACTATATCTCTTTGAAACAGTCAAATGGATACAATTGTGTACCAAATTACTGTRTAATTAAAGGTTAAGAAATAGTGAGTTTGAACTCTGAAAATTAAGACAGTTACTTACAAAGTGAAGTCCTACGCTGCAGAGATCAGAACAGTTTGCCATGGATATAACTGGTGTGAAGTTATGTTCACATGTTTGCTGCTAGATGTCAGTTTGTGTATAAAGATCACTGCAAAAGTCCTAGAAATACCTTTTAAGATAATGGTTTAAAAGAGCATAAGCATGAGGTAAATAGAGGGTATTTCAAAATTTAAGATACTTTCCTTTTTTTCCTGTGCATCTTTATTTACTGGCAAACAAAACAGTTGAGCCAGTGTGCTGTTTCAGGTCACGCTTATGGAYTCAGAATAGTTTACTAAAGTGTATTAATCATACATGTAGCTGTCTCTAAMGTTGTCAAAATGCCATTAGAAATGTTTGTAGTTTTATACTGTTCAAAGAGACCTAGTGTTTTCCTGACTAAATACCGAAGCAAACTCTCAGTGCARAGGCATTCAGGTTGCCTACAGCACTTACCGGTATTTCTCTGATAGCTCACTAATCCTGATCTGGCTTAAATCTTTAAATTTTATGGTTTTTACTTTGAAGAAATTGCAGCTGAGACCATGTGTTGGCTTCAAGTTTAGAATGTAAGCCTCAGTTCATCTGATTGAACTGTAACGGAGCATCTTCTGTTGTAACTTATTCTGATTTTTTAATCAATTTTAACTAAGCCCTTGAGTAAGCAGATTGTTCTTGTCATCATTTTGTAGTTTTTGAGTTTTCCCTCCAGCAAGATAGCACAGTTGATAGTTAAAAGTTGTTACGACTAAAACACRAAAGATCTAATTGTGAGAAGGTTCTAATTGGAAACATTTCAGATGAGAGATTTTATTTTTGTACAGTCTGTTCTACACAGTCTGTATCTTGACAGTTTCTTCACACTTSAGGATGCAAAGGCAGCCTTGTGGCTGATGGAGTGGCCCAGTCCCAGGGAGCCTGGGGCTTGCCAGCTGCACATAGGCTCTCCCAGATGCCCCTGCTGCTGAAAGGCAGAAGGGAAGAGTGTCTTTATTTCAATTACTTGACTTACTAATTTGTAACTTAGTCAGCTCAGCTGATCGCCGTGTAAGTTACTGGTACATTCTGCAGCCTAGCTGTTCATTAGCTACAGCTTGYACATCTGACTTGTAAATGGGATTTTAAAAGTATGGACAGTCCCTCAATAGTTTTCCTAGCAGGGCAGTGTTGCTTGTCTGTTATCAGGTATTTTAGTTTTTAAAAACATCATTGGGTACAAGATGGTAAGGTCAGCTTCCTTGAGGTTCTTACGATAAAGTGGATGCCAGTTTTCAGCTATTGTGACACAAAAATGTACAAAAGCCCCCATATCATGATGATGTATATCTTGAAATTCAAATGGGAGTTTCCCATTGAATTAACCTTAAAGCTTAGGTACTAGTGATTTTTTCCCAAATTTTCATTGTATCTGGCAAGATCAGTAGTGTTTTCTATACATACTGATAGGTGAAGTGCAAGCATAYGTACAGTCAAACAATGCACCTTAATAAACACTGTTGTTTACAATAATAAAATGTTTTACCTTAATATCATGGCTTTCACTAATTTGTGTAGAATTKTACAAGTTTCAGCTGTGTTGCAGCTTTTGAGTCYTGATGAAGGTGTTTGTAGATATTCAGATTTGTGGAAGGTCAGGATCTAAATTTGTCTCCTCATCCCCTATTGCACTTTGATTTTAAATAACTTCTCAATAAATAAACCATTGGGTGTGGAGGCTACCCTTGAAAAGTTAGGTTAGATAGCTGAAATGAGTGTTTTCCTCCAGCTTAATGGCTTGTCAAAATGCATTAMTACCCTACCAGTTCAGGCAAGAAAAAGATTAAAGGTATTAAAAGCTATCCTAGTTCTGGCATGTTCTGGCTACACAAATTTGGGAAGCCTGATGGAGTGCTTCAGCTGTTCTTTCCATCTGTACCATAGAGGCAGATCTCCTGATGACTGGAATTCCATGATTGTTTTCCTTATTTGTGTCACTTAGACCAAGGTTTTCAGTGTCCAGCCTTGTAACTATTACAGCCACCTGGGCTTGCTCTTTTCTTTTGCAATTAAAACAAACCTGAAGTTACTCTCAGGTTTTCAGATTCAAATATGGAGAAATGCTGTARTATCATCCAGAGACTTCCATCAGAATTGTCCAGCACTTTGTGCAGCAAAGCTTTGAGACAATCCAAAGATCCTGGTTGCTCTGCCCTGTCTATTTATACTTGGCTGACAGAAAATAGCTAGGAAAAAGGTTGTTCATGCCTGGCTAGAAAATATCCACACCCCGTTACAGTGGATAGTAGCAATTTCTTTGAGGCATTATTTGAGAAACAAAGTACTTACTCATTTTCACCCTGTACTGTTTTCAAGTAATAGTCAAATCCTCCAAACATGTCTGGTAACCACAATGTTTGCCTTGAACAGGAGTTCCTTGCAGGTCTTCTGAGCTGACAAAGTTGGGCTTTATAAAAACTGCTAAAATTAGCCAGCCCTTCCCTGCTGAGATCATAATATTGGAATAGACTTTCATAAATGGTGTGTTTTTTTAAATTCAGTATAAATCTAATAGAGCACACTTTGTTAGAATGATTGGATGTGGTGCTTTCAGRAACTGCACCTTTATTTACTTGCTCAGTTTTCTTTAGATTTCCATCCCTGGGCAGGCCATAGGGTGGGAAAGTATACAATGGAGAATGCAAGAGGCTTTAAAGGGTACTCTTGCCCTAAGTTTCTGCTCTGTTATGAGGAACTAGCACCAGTAAATATTTGCTGGAAACTTACACAGTGTGTGTGGTACTTCACCAGGTGTGGTTCAGTTGAGTATTTTTAATAATTGGGTTTTATTTTAAATAAAGAAATATATTTATTCACAGAATTTTCTAGAGCAATAGCTCATAGATTCATATTTGAATTTTGTCTGAAATTTGAGGGGAATCTGGAAAGCAAGTAGGCTGTAGATTTTCTAGGAAATTTTTCCAATTTTGTTTCTATGAACCAGCTACCTTTTGCAGTGACAAGCTGAGGACAAAGTCAGCACCTAGAAATCAGTGTTAGAAGAATTTGTCAGTTCTAGAGGTTGAGGTATCTCCACAGAGGAYGTGCAGAAGCTCATGTATTCACAAGGTCCATTTTAAATAATTATTTGTATTTAATGAAAAGTTAAATCACCACCTAATCACTTTTTTTCCTTCTGAGTTCTGTTGCTTTAAGTGAAACCATTTTAGATACTATTTAGCAGAAATTGGTTAGTAGTGATGGTGTTTTTTTCTCATTGCTTTTTTACATGCAGAAGTCAAACTTACTAATTAATATTTTAGACTTCACAGGAGCTGTGTGATCATTCYACAAGAAGTGATTACATATAACTAGGTGATTAACGAGACTCTATTTGCCTTCCCCTGAGAGTGTGCTGGTAGTCTGTTGAAATATGTGTAAATTTTTTATGACAGCCTTGGACTTTTAACAACTCATGCCTTCCTTTACAGGGCACAAAACTATGGATAATAATGGAATACTTGGGTGGAGGGTCAGCTTTGGATCTTGTAAGTATATAGTTTTTTTGCATTATAAGTATCAGTGAACTTTATTTCATTGTGGTTTTTTTATTAATTCATAAAATAAGTACCCGGAGGCAACTGATACTACATCATTGCTATGTAGTAATGCTCCAAAAAGTGTGAATTTGAATGGTAGTTCTGTTACATTGAATTAGCGTTAAATTTTAAATTTTACTCTTTATCTCTAAGCATTAGGAAGCATCCATTTGTTCTCAGTCAAATAAAGCAATGTTTTTTTTTTGTTTGAGAAATCCCTTTTCTTGCTCTGTGTGGTGGGGATTTTGGGTTTGGGGTCCTCTGTCTGTCCCTTCTCACCTCCTCCCAGTAGAATTCATTACACTTAAGTAAAAAAAAATGTTTCCTTTAGGTTTGGGTCTGAGGAATGAATGAAGAGTGTGTCCACAGACACAGTTAATTTTAACTGGTTAAAAGGTGCTGGGTTTTCCATGTTCAGGTATTTTCAGTTAAGCATGAAAGTGCCTTTTACTTCASATAGTGTGSCATTCATGGAGGGTGTAGCCTGGAGAGTGCACCAGCACAGTCCACTGAGTGTGGATGTGGTTTCCTCATGGTTTCGGTGCAACTCTGTAACRTTTCAGACCCACCCTTTCCTGTAAGATAATATAGCTCAGTCTTTGTATGATTCTGAAGGGAAAATATCATGTCTTCACTATTACAGAATGGTGATAATTATGCATTTGCTAAYGGGGGTCCTGTCTGCGAGAGTTGAAGTATGTGTTTGACTTCACAAATCTATTTAAATGTCTTTATGAAATTGCATCACATCAACTCATCAAAAGCACAATAATTAGGTGTAGCATGTGGTAGTTTGTAGCTCTGGAACTTGGYCTTTTTGAGAAAGGGGCTGTGAGATACTCTAGCACTTTTGAGTAATTGACAGTATTCAATGGAGTGTCAGAAATTGGGAAATAGCTTTTACTAGTGCCAATTTAAATAACTGAACCTGTAGAAGAATAAAATTTTAGAAGAATAAAATTTTAGAAGAATAAAATTTTAGAAGAATAAAATTTAAGTTTTGCGTAATTTGCCTCACTTTGCCATACCATAATTTCATGGTGTTCACTTTTTCAGTGCTGTGTTGTTGGTATTTTTTAAATCACTCACCTTAATTGCTTCTGGTTTWTTTGCATAGCTTTCTAATGTGCAAAGCTTACACTTAATCCATACTATCACCATTATAGCAGCATGTTAGGCTCTTGATACAAAAGCAAGCATAGAATTAAAAATGCYGGAACAGGTAAAAACTGCATCATTAAATTTAAAACCCACAGTCAACAGATTAATCTATTTTGAAATAAACTGGTTTTGATAATTTATTTCATCTAAATTGCAAAATTCAGTCTGCTGTGTTTGCTGCCTGTAGGGAAATACAACTTTATGTAAAGTTAGTYGTGGCTTTTCATGTGCTTTGCAATGCTGAGGGGACACAGTGTATGTTAGAGGAGTAACAGCATTTTCAGTTTATTATCAGTAGAGGAGATGTGAAGGTGGTCATTCCAGTGGCACCTATTTCAATTAGAATACTGATATATTCCATTGAATATTTCATTAATTTTATTAGCTCTTTACTTTAAAAAATRATTCAAGTTCAAGATTTAATTTAATCAAAACAAGGCAAAAATTACATACAAKACTAAAATTATTTTAATGTGTCTTTTTTCTGAAGCTGCGTGCTGGYCCATTTGATGAATTCCAGATTGCTACTATGCTAAAGGAAATCTTGAAAGGTCTTGATTACCTACACTCAGAGAAGAAAATTCACAGGGATATAAAAGGTGTGCAACATTTCAAATGTTACTTTGTTAAAGCCTTTAAAAACCTTAAAACATTATTCTGATTTAGTTATTAATCTATTATGTTATTTTCCATTGGCAGCTGCCAATGTCTTGTTATCAGAACAAGGYGATGTTAAGCTTGCTGATTTTGGAGTTGCTGGGCAGCTGACAGACACGCAAATTAAGAGAAATACCTTTGTTGGAACCCCGTTTTGGATGGCCCCTGAAGTTATTCAGCAGTCAGCATATGATTCAAAAGTAAGTATGAGAGTAGAACTTTTTTTTTTTTTTTGTATCTGATTATCCAACAGCATTTATCTTGATTTTTTTGCTTTTAGCTCTGTCGGTGGGTGAAGTAGATTTGAAATTACAGCGTTTCAAATAATAAAATTAAAAGTAAGATTAAACTGGTTTTATACAGTAGTTACACGTCATTGTACTCAGGTACAAAGTCACCACATAAATGGATGATGTCATACGTCTCTTTCAGAGCAGCTCCCTGGATGTGGAGTGATTGACTTGGTTTCAATTTAATGTTTTCCATTTAATTCAAACAGCAATAAAGTACTCACAATGTAAAATGCCACCAAAACTTTTCAGTTTATTAAACTTTATTTATATAAAATTTATTTAAAGCCAAGATGGTGGCTGAAATGTCAATTTCTTCTCAGATTTTTACAAGCACTCTGGATATAGTTTCTCAAATGGTATTTCTGAGGATTCATGTAATGCTGAAAATTTTAGCACAGGTCTTGAGAAGGTAAAAAGTAACGTGGTGGCTGTGGTAGCCTTATGGTACCTTGGGCCTTTCTTTTTCATGGGAGCTCTTACTTGCAAAAGTGAGTTTCCCTRTGTGAACTAGTAGTAGAAAAGCAGAGTTATTCCGTGTTTGTCTGAGAGTTGAGAACTGCTGCTAGAAATGACAATAAGGAGGGAACAGTCCCCTTTTCTGTGTGTAAAACCACAAGATGTCCTAGAGCATGTGTTGGTGAAATGGCAGCATGTTTCAATCTGGCATTAGAATTCCCACACTCTGTAGACACAGCCTTAAATAGGAGCAAGAGAGTAAAAATCTTGGTATCTGTGAAGTAATACTTTCTTTCTCAAATAGTAAACATGAAACTGTACTTATGTGATGTGCATATAAATCAAAAACTCTTGTGTATCTGAAGTGTCCTGAAAACATTCACACTTCAGGAGACTTTCCCATTATCTTTTGAACTTGAAGGAATTTGCATACTTGTCACAAGGGTCCTTGCTGATAAGAAAGTTGGAATTCTCCTAGGGTTTCAGTGATCTCACTATAATGTGATCCCTTGGGCATTTTGGAAAAGCCCTCTACCCTGCTATTAAAATGCGTGTTGGTCAGTCAGATTGGGARTACTTCCTTTTCTGCTTGCCCTGTATAGATCAGCTTTACCACCTCTTCATTTATATATCCCCAGCACTGTAATCTTTTGCCTTCCATGTCTCCTCACTGTGTCGCAAGAGCAATGTTCTCCCCCCTGTTTTTCCATGCCAATAGTCTGGTGAGAAAACACAGAAGATASAAGACTTTGGTAGGAGAGATGAAGGGTTTGGAGAGGATACACTTTCATTTCTAGACTAATGCTGATGACTGTTTTGGTATCTGGACTGAATTTTATTCTTCCTTCATTTCTCCCTACTTCAAAATGATGGAAAGTGAACCAGAAATTCATACGTTTTAGTAGTGCCAGAGATTTGGAGGCCCTGTCTCTTCTTTCAAATAATTTTGCTCCAATACACAGTTGTAGGTTATGATATTTCAGTAATAAACAATGAGTTAGTTTAATTCTTTGCTGTTAAGTACAGCTATTTTAGGTCCTGTGAACAGAAAAGGAATATGGGAGAGATGCAAATTATAATCCTTGTTTACTCACTGGGCAGTTTTGGTTTATGATTCTGTGCCAAGTGTAGTCAACTATTGCCAAACACTTTTTAATGAGAAACACCTTTACTGATCTAAGTAGCTATTGTAGCTCATCTAAAAAGATGCAAGTAATACATGTTTCACCTGGGAAAAAAATCAAAATCAGACAGGAATTTTAGAATACTAGTATTTTATATATGATAATAAAATATCATACTGTGTTTTGATACAAAGACAGAATTTGTTTATAATGCATACTTTTAGCTAAAATAAATAGGACTTTATTATTCTTCTGTGACTACACTGCGAACTTGGTGTTTCAGGTGGTGTTTCAAGTCTAACTAGTTGTCAATAATTCTCCAGCTAATTTTATCAAGCAGTCTGTTAGGAAAGGAATTAAGAGATCCCCTGCTGGATTTGATTCAGCTTTCTGCCTTGTTCCTTTAGAATGAGCTGTCAAACAGGGTTGAATACCTAACCAAACTTTAAATTAGACATAGGGAATTTGTGGCAGTTAGTCATTAACAAATAGAAAAAGCCARAGGAAAATCAATATTTCTGAAKCTTTTCCAAAAGCATGTGAATTTAGGTGTCTGTTTAACTTGCTGACAGTGTTAGAACACCAACTGCAACAAAAGTGATGATGTAGATGTTTGACTTTAAAGACTGATTAGGTCAGCCAGGTCTTTGTAAGTCAAGTGTTCCCCAAGTGTTAGAAAGCAATGTATGCATTATCTACTTAGACCAACATTAATTTTATTATATAGATGCATTATATGTGAAGATTTCAGTTGTTAAATAGTCACGACAGCCCATGATTTTGTACTAACAATCCCTTTTCCCTCYCTCAGGCTGACATCTGGTCACTGGGCATCACTGCAATTGAACTGGCCAAGGGGGAGCCTCCCAACTCGGACATGCATCCAATGAGAGTTCTGTTCCTCATTCCGAAAAACAATCCTCCCACTTTATTAGGAGACTTCAGTAAACCTTTTAAAGAATTCATTGATGCATGTCTGAATAAGGACCCAACATTTGTGAGTAGATAAATGTGTRTGTGTATACAGATGTCTCAGTTTTGTTTTCTGCTCTCTCATGCTTGTGAAGTATTTTGCTGGTGTTGGGCATCATCAGTGATGGAAATATTTTTAGAGACTATACTTTCCACTGTAAATTCTAGTGGTGGAGGGAGAATGCTGAAAGAAATTACACTGGCAGAGTCAGATTCCTAAAATGCACTCAAAACTAGGATAATGTCAGAAAGGAGGCTTTAACAGAGGAGAGAATCATCTGAAATCCTTTTCTCCAGCGCAGCTTTTGCTGCCTGAATTCAGCTGACAAGGAAAAGTTGCATTGGAGAGTTTTCATTAGTCATTTTCCTGGGTGTGACCTTCTAACGTAGAAGGATAAGCTGTATGGTCTGTGAGTGACTTGAGCATATTTTTAGCATGCTCGTAAATGTGGATTACTGGCTTTTCTGACTTCCTGTTTCACTAATTTCCTGATATTATACAAGTTAGCTCTGGAAGTCTGTTGTCTCMTGCAATCTCCCCTATTAGCATTTAAAATAATGAAATGTTAGCATAACACTAAATGTTTAAAGTGTTTCTTACAGCGCCCCACTGCAAAAGARCTTCTGAAGCACAAATTCATTATGAAAAATGCCAAGAAGACTTCGTATCTGACAGAACTGATTGATAGGTTTAAGAGATGGAAAGCAGAGGGACATAGCAGTGATGAAAGTGATTCYGATGGTTCTGATTCGTAAGTTTTTTTTCAGTTTAATCCTTTTTGGGTGTATTTTTTGTTCACGTAATATTACTAAAGTAGGTTTCTGCAGCTTTTCTGTGTAGTTAACACCATCTTTGTACATCTGTCTCTCTTCCTTTATTTTTAATTGTCTTCCAAGATAACCTCCTGTATGACCCTAAAGACTAACACATAAATCACRTCATGTGCTTGTTGCCTCTTTAAACTTTTTCTCTCTGAACTCAATTTCAGTTCTGTTTAAGTGCTATGTATTTCCTAGTCTGAGGCTAGTGGTTTTACCAAAACCATTGAATCASAATTAGAGATATTGCAGAGCAAAATTGAGGTGCATGAAGAAGTTTGCACAAAGCCTGTGGAACAACATGCTTTCTGTAAGTCTCTTGCTTTTCTGGCTATCAGATAACTGTTCTAAATGGGATGCCATAGGAGAAGGTAAGCCTTGTGGGTAGATAACATCTTCTGTTTGCTTTGATCACATTTCAATTTATTCRGCCTCTTTTAAAGTTCACTTACGGTTTCAATACATGTTTCTTCTTATTTTAAAAAATATGGATCTAATCCTGATAGACTTGTTATGTGTTTGGGTTACCTATGCTTGCTTGGTGTCATGTTGTGGCTAGTATTATGTACATCGTGTCCTCTTTTCTTCAGGGAGTCCAGCAACAAAGAAAATAATTCTCACCCTGAGTGGAGYTTCACTACAGTTCGGAAGAAGCCGGATGCAAAGAAGCTCCAGAATGGGACGGTATGTACAGACTAAGGAGTTCTTGCTTCTAACTGCTGGTTCTGAAGCCAACTGAAGGAAGATAGTGATAAAACTTAGTAACTTYACTTTTCATAAGAACTGTGAAAAATTTGGGGGTTTTGCAGTTGAAGAGATAATGCATGTTAGTGATATTTCCTATGCCATGTCAGCCTTAAATGCAAAATATACTCCAGATGTACTGTAGCTCAGTATCCATTCATAGAGATGGGATTTTAAAGACTCTTACTCGTGAGGAAAAACTGAACTGTTTTTCTAATGCTGTATGACATTGTTTGAGATGTGTCATCAGGCACTTTTTTCAACATCTCATAACATTTGCTGATGTATTGTGCCTTTGTGGGTTTTGTAATGTATTTTAAGCACTTTTTTAAATTTTAACTGAACTTCCAAAATCACATGTGCTGTGTTAAAGGCAGTGTGTATATTGTATGTGAATATGCTGATTTRATCGTTATTTGTTAACTTTCAGGATCAGGATCTTGTTAAAACCCTGAGTTGTTTAACTATGATAATCACCCCTGTGTTTGCTGAGGTGAGTGTTGGCTTAAAAAACTTCTTTGAAAGTATTAGCCAAATGTCTGATAACCTTTCTGAGTTTTGTTTCTTTTGGTTTGCTTCTCAGCTCAAGCAGCAGGACACAAATAATGCTAACAGAAAGAAAGCAATTGAGGAACTTGAGAAAAGCATCAATGTGGCAGAAGCAACATGTCCAGGGATCACAGATAAGATGGTGAAGAAACTTATGGAGAAATTTCAGAAGTAAGTAGTTTAGTGATTTGGGAAAGATACAGTGGTTTAAACCTTTAGCTTTGTCTGTTTGAGACTAACAGTAACAATTACTGTGTCTGGTCTACAGTAAGACCGTAAGACAGCTGTCTTACTGCAGCTTTACTGTGCTTGCTATACCTCTCTTCCTTTAATTTAGCATTCAGGTTTGTCTTCAGCATATTTGCAGGTAAAGAGGGAGACAGAGAACCTTTTTCTTACCTCTKTCAGGAATGTTTTCTTGAGAATGTCACTTCTGGTGGGTTTTTCCTTTGAGCTGTTGAGATGAGAGCACAGTAGTTCACTGATGCAGAAATATTTATGTGCTGTTTGCCTAGCTGAAACAATATAATTAACAAAATTTTTTACTTATATTTTTTATCTGTAGATTTTCTGTTAATGACTCATCCTAAGAAACTTCACACAATTGACTGCTGTTTCGTATGGACCCAGTGAAACCCACCAAAACTACTTCAAGCTTGGCAGTGCTTAGCTCATGAGCTCCTTGTGCCTTTTGGATCTTTGCAACATATTGATGGTGATTGAGGATTTGAAAGAACCTACTCAACTATTTTGTGGCAGTGCACATGGTTTTATATTTTCAGGAAATTATTTTGTAAAGAACAACTTTTAATATTGTAGTTTCACCTGTTTAATCGGATAAATGTTGAGGTGCAGTTTTGCTTTTAGAAATAACCATTACTTTAGTTAATAGAATGTGCAAGTACAGTATGTTTTGATGCTGTTTTGTTCCTGTACATGGGGTTGTACAGGTCTTTTATATTAATGAGTTAAACTTTTGTAAATCACTAACAAGCTTCAGAGAAAATAGCTTTTTCACAAGCGTATTCAAAACATGTAATGTAGTGGCAAGGGTATTGCTGTAGCACCTGCTTCAACCAGCATTTAGTTATCGTGCCCTAAAAAAACAAACCTGCAACAGTATCTATTTTAATTCTAAATTGGTACAGTATTTTAGGCAGCTCTATGATTAAATATATTTGAGAGCAATATGTCAATAGTTTGCAGGTGATATGTAGCAACAGGTCTATCCTGATGTACAGTCTGTGTATTACCTTTTAGAACAGGTTTTGAAGTAGTAACTCAATCTTACATCATCATGGTAGGAAAATTTAGAGCAATACAGTTGAGGGGGTGGGGCTTTTGGCAATAATGGACAAAACCTGAAGTCCAATTTAACTTAATTTAATTTTTTTTCCTCTGAGTATACATGCCTGGGTGGAAGGGAGCCAGAGAAGCCGAGCGTCGCATGTTACATACCTCACACGCAGGTATCGGTGTAACACCAGCGTTCTGTGTGGTGGTGTTATTTCTCCTGTAAGATATTTATACACCTTTTCTGTTCTGAAATTAAATACAGTACATCAACATAATTTGTTTATAATTTTCTGAAAGTGTATTTTAAATATGTATTTACCAGTTAATATGCAAATAACTGAGTTATAGATATTCTTTCACAAAAAGGTAGATCTGTGCAGTACAGAGTGACTTTTTTCATAAAAAGTAGGTAAGACTATAAAGTTGCTTTCAGTTATATATTTATGGTACTGCTAGATGGGTAATMTCTTCTGTTGTTTTGTTTTGATTTGTTTTTTTTTTCCCTTTTTCAACCCAGTATGTATATTATGCTGAAGTTTTGAACTGGGATTGTTTTTCAGTACTTAGTTGTGGAACTGTTGGTGTAAATTTATTTTTGATAAAGGCTGGGTGTGTTTATTGTATGGTTCAGACCTGCACATTTTGTTTTTGCACAAAAGTCATTTTAAAGAATCTGAAATATATCTGCCAAATATTGAAAAAGTAATGGTGTGCAAGTAAATACTGCATTTTTCGTCAAATGTTGCCATTACATCGTTTTTATATAAAGGACACTCGTGAGAGATGGTGGTTAGATATGCCAAGGACAATTATTTTCAATGGTGCCTACACTGTAAAAAAATTACTTTTAACTCCTTGTTTTAATTTTAAAAAAAATGTTTCTGTTTAAAACTTTCATCTGCTATATAACTGAAATTCAATTAGAATTTATATCTGAGAAAAAAGTCTGGAAATAGTTTTTGAAAACAATAATGTTATGGATTAAATAAATATTTTTATAAATGTAAAAGCAGCAAAAGTTGTAAATACAGTTGATCTGAAGCTTTACAAAATAACTGCATCACAGAAACAAATTGTAGTGCTCCTCTAGCTTCTGTAGTTGTTAGTCTTGTAAATCTGTTTATAGATGAAGCTTATTTCAATGTTTTGGGGGGTTTTAAATGGTTTAAAAATAAATATTTAAGTTCCGTAAAACTTTCATGARCTTGTTCTGTCGTACATCATTTTATTCTGGATTTCAGCAGCTGTGCAGAGGTGTGGACGTGTCGTGTTCTGAGCAGGGTGTTCCTGTGTGCTCCTGGGTGCTTTGCCAAGCTCTGGGTGCCCCACACTGTCCTTGTGCAGAGGACACCTGGCAGCTGCCACACCCCAGGGACTGGCTGGAGCAGCCTTGGGGCTCCGTTTGGTTCCTTTTTTCCAGAGGGGACACTCCGGGCTGTGTGAGTCACACAGAGTGTCCATGTCCAGCAGCAATGGACCCAGCTCTGACTGCCTATGGCCTCAGCGTGGGCCAGCAAAGGGACACAAAGGGGACAGTGACACAGCTCCCTCGGCTTTCACCTCCACAGCCTCAGCACAAATCGCATTTTTAGGAGCTCCATATAAATTTTTCAGAATTARAAATGTCACTTCCCTTAAGGTGTTCTTTTTCTGAGGGAAGAGCTGATGGGAATTCCTCCTRAATTTTGTAACTGGTGTCTCTACCCTGTGGGCATAGGATCTTTAATCTATGCAATTCTGTGAACARTTCTGGGTAGGTGGGATTAGTGACACAAGAAATTGGAAGCTGAYGTGTTTGAGATACAACTGTAACAACTGCTGAACTCTGGTGCCTCTTCCTGTGAACTGGATGGGATATATGCCTACCTCGTGGGACTGTGGGGAAAACAGACAGGTGTACAAAACAGAGTCATTCTCTTAGAGCACAGTCCATTCAAGAAGGGTTTTTGTTATGCTGCATATGCCTGAAGTCTCTTTGCATTGTAAGACTATCACTAGCCCCTAAGAATGGATGTCWGTATTGCTGGTTCCAGAGAAGAGCTGTCTTTTTCCCACATGTGTTAGTTATTGATGAACTRTGTAACTTAATCAGCAGTATTCTGTTGCTTCCAGCTAATGGAAAAATAGATCAAAATATTCATGCAGGAGCCGTTGACTTGCTCGTTTGGTTTGCCAGGCTTCCCAGTGTTGAGAAGAATTGCTGCTGAAGTAATCAAAGTAGTGTGAATTGCAGAATAGAGAAGTGTATTTGTTACTGCCTAAATCAGTCTTTTATCAGTGTAACCATTCTTTAAGCCCTGGGTCTCTGAGCCCTTTACTTGTTCCTCTGCAGTCCGTGCAGCATCATAACACCTGCTCTTGCCTTGGAATGCTGGCAGCTAAATAGGAGAGTGTGTAGGTTTTAATGTGTTTGCACAAAGTTTAGTGATTGTTAARAGTCTGATTTTTATCACACTGTTTTATGACTTAACACTGGAATAAAATTATTTCCCTCTTTGCAAAGTTTTAGTGGTATGTATGTTGGCTTATTTCAGAGCTTTATCTATTTTGTCTAAACCTTTTATCTGTTTTATATGTACCAGTTACTTCAATRTCAATGCAAACTGAGTAGCTTAATGTTTTCACACTGTGATGCTGCTGTGCCTCCTCCCCTTCAATAATCCTGCTTTGTGTAAGGACTGTAACAGTTTACATTTTCCAGGTACTGCTGTTCRTTTCCCACCACCAGCAAACCAAATTTTTCCATGTCCTCTCTCCAGCCTTGCATTCTTCCAGGGAAGCACAATTGCTTAAATAGATGTCCTTATCTCAGGGGTGAATAGGGCTGAGCAGGGACCGAGGGGAAGGACTTAGTCAAGAGTTGTTTCTATTGTTCCTTGACAAGTGAGCTGCTGCTTACTGGGATTGTTCCTTCATTTTAGTCAGTCCCAGGAAAGTGTCTTACGCAATGAATTCAGCTCGRAGATGTTAATTTGTGTCTCTTACTGACGAGCTGCTTTGTTCCTCTGCTATTGTTGACCATGTGTAGGATGTGCTGAGGCACAGTGCCCACATTGTGCCCCAGTGCTCCCTAGTCCATGGAAAAATCCAAAAATAGTTCCCAAGTCCTTGTTTCTCACTCTCAATGCTGTTTTCCCAGCATAGTCTTGAAGAGCAGAGCTGGCAGCTCCCGGAGATTTGAGCAGGGTGTTTGTACAATGATCCCTCCTGGTGGAACTGTGTCTGCTCTGAGACGTGCTCAAGGTAAACCTGACCTGGGTCACCCCTCAGCTAACAGGAATTGTGGATGTGTCTCTGTGCAGCCTGTGTTTGAAACGCTGCTGCTCTTTTAATCGTCCTTCTAATTGTGCCCAGACTGCCATTCTTAAATGTTGTACTGAGTGGTGATTCTTGCTTTTTCCAAAGTGCAGAGCTTTGGGAATGGGGAAGAAATAATTCTCTAACCAGAAAGATGATCCATTTTTTCAACAGGATGTGTGCCAGAGCAGCCAGAGGGATCACTGCAGTTCACAGCTTCAGCACACGGTAAGCAGGAGCAGAAGCAAACCTTACARTGTGCTCGCTTGTTGGGCTAATGCATTTCTTTGGGCAACCAACCAAGAATGTGGCTGTTTTCAGCAGTGTTCAGGGACCTCCACAAGTCTCCCCAGTTGCTGGGACAGTGAAGGCACAGAGGGAGCCAGGAAGCAAAGCAGGAGAGAGACATGAGCTCCTTGGAGCTGGGAGACGCAGGGCAAGGTGTGCAGATTTCACAGAAGGAGGAACTCAAAACTCCAATGTGAACAACTTTTTTATTGTCCACTTTCTAAAACCAAGTACAGCAACACGCAGAGTGAGCAGGACCCATAAGCCCAGTTATTTTTAAATTCTAACCTTTTTTTTTTTTTTTGTCTCAGCTTCCTTGTTTCTGAAATCCTCCTGGCAGGCTGCAGTGGTTTCTCCACGGTCGATTTTCTGGGCTACATGTCCTACAAAGACTTACAGAGTTGTTCTTAAAGAAAATTATCAAGAGCCTCCCCTAAAATCGTACAGAGGTATYATCATTCTCAAGATTTCTGCCTGGATTTCACATAGGTTTAGGGTAATAGTAAGTTTTCGTAATAAAAATACTTCCCAGAAGCTGCCTGTTCCTTTCCTACCTGTTTCTGATATCTTTTCTCCCCCATGCTGCTTAACTGAGGACTGATTTGGGGAAGCAAAAGGGCCTGAAACACCCTTCTCTCCAGTGTGCTTCCCTGCAGCTGGGAAAAGCAGCAGCTGAAASTATTCTGTGAAAAGTCTCTTCTCCCTCCCCCTGAATGAAGAGCTCTAAGCATCAGCCTGGGCAGGACAGAAGGTCTAAGCAGGGCTTTAGGAAATCCCTGGCCTCTGTGGCTGAAGGAAGAATACTCCCCTCAAAGTCTGGCAGAGACACACCAGGTTCTAAGCATGGTGCAGGGGTTGAATACCTCTGAACGCAGCCCTGATGTCCATTAACACATCCTCTGTAGCTAAGAGTGCTCACACAAGTCCCATCAATGTTTCATAAGCTGTAAGCAGACCTGCAAACCAACAGTGTCACCATTCTTTGACCCCGGGTCAGCACCGGCCAGCTGGGCTCCCTCAGGCCAGCGTCAGGCACCTAGGTGAAATACTTGGAGGCCTCTCTGGAGCTCCTCTGTTCAGCAGCGCTGGTGGCAAAGGACACCTCCTCATCCTCCTCATCCAGCTGGAGGCTGCCGGAGGAGAGCCGCACGCGGGCCATGGGCGAGCGCAGCACGCGGCCGTACAGGGAGCAGTGGTCAGCAGCCAGCAGGTCCGAATCTGAGTCRCTGGACTCGGTGCTGCTGCCCAGGTAGCGCTCGCTGGAGCGCCGTGGCCCCAGAGCCAGCCCTTGCTGGGCTGGGACGTGCCAAAAAACGCCCCCTTTCCTGCTGCTCAGAGCAGGGCACGGCCCCAGCGGCCTGAACTCGGAGCCGTAGGGGAAGCGGATGGTTTTCATGTCCGACTGGCTCCAAGACCGCTTGGGAGGCTGCTCCTGGAGGCCGAAATGGAAGGAGCGAGCCACTGACCTGTTCTCCCCCACCATGCTCGTGGCCACTGCAGCCTCCCGCTGGAATTGCCCAGCCTGGGTCCCACTGGGGCTCTGCCCTGGGTGTTTGGCTGCCATGGAACCATCTGTGCCGGCCACTCCTGCCGTGTCCTCGCCAGGGGCCGGGGCAGGGCACAGGGACTGCGGGGCCTTGTCCTGGTAGAAGAGCACCGGGGCCACCACGGGCAGGGGACAGGGCACGTCCATGTACACCAGTGGCCGGGCGCTCACCTCCCGCATGTTGCCCACAGAGGGGCTTTTGCTGTTCCCAGYGAACTGGTGGTGGGGCCGAAAGGACGTCAGCGGGTTCCTGGCTCCAAAGAGGTCAAGGGGCTCCCACGCCCGCTCCATCTCCAGCTCAGCGTAGAGCAGGGGGAAGGCAGACGAGCTTTTGGAGTGGGGCAGGAAGGTGGGGGATGCCTCGGGCTTGGAGCGCTCCAGCTCAGCGGCGAAGGTCACCTCCAGCGTGGAGCTGCGGCACTGGCTGTCCAGGGTGGGCTCGGAGCCGTGCACCCCGTTGGCGTGGTAGGAGCCCCGGCTGCCGTAGGCCAGGCGCAGCTCCTCCACCTGGGCAGGGACAGGGTGGGGTGGGTGCCCTGAGCGGAGCTGAGGGTCTGGCTCTGCCTCCAGCTGGGGCTGCAGTGCCAACCCTGGGCACAGAACCATTGCTGATGCCAGGGGGACTCACCTGCTTGGACACATCTGTCAGCAGGTCCGGGGACGAGCGGCACTGCCTCTCATCGTAGCGGGATGCATAGTGCTTCCTGTGGGACACGAGCACAGGTGGGTGTATAGCCAGGAGGGCCTTTCCCCTCTCCCCCATCCCCTTGGGCACTGCCCCCTGCCATGCCCCCCGTACCTCTCGAAGGGCAGACTCTTCATCTTCGCCTTCCTCCCGTGCTCCAGCAGCTGYCGCTGAGTCCTCCCGCTGCAGYGGGGAAGGAGAAGRGTGAGYGGYRCCATCAGCCCAGCCCTGGGCAGGCYCCGTGYCCCAGAGGAGGGAATSCTGCAGGACTGGGCAGGCACCTCTCCAGGAGGAGTAGCTGCTGTCAGCCCCTTGGATTCAGCCAGGGCTGACATAAAGGCGAGGCTCAGAGCCATCCCCAGCCCCAGCAGTCTGGTTTTTCCCCAGGAGTTTACCTGTAGCGGAAGCTGGAGCCTTTGCTGCACAGAAGGGCTTTGGGCTTGGACTTGGGCTCTTCAGAGAGCCTGAAGAAGGCGTGGTACTCCACACACGTCTTCCAGAAGGCCTTGCAGGTGTCCCGGCTCGCCATCGTGAACTCCAGCGTGTCCTTGCACAGCTCCTGTGGGCCAGAGACAAGCGAGCCCCTATCAGAGGCACAGGACGAGCTCTGCCATCCGCCCTCCTCATCCCCCAAGGGTCACTGGGCTGCCAGTGGCTCCAGGCGGTGCACTGTCACCTCACTGGGGTCACGGGAGAAGCACGTGCCACACTCAGAGGGAAGGAGCACCACCCATGAGCAGCAGGAATGGATTTCATTCAAAATTGGGGACTCCGTGTCCAATCTCAAGTTTGGGAAAGGTTTGAGCTGCARGTCACGTGACCAGGGAGGAGCCTGTGTGAYTGACATGGCCCTGCCTCCTGTGTCAGATTGTGATTGGTTAACAGAGMCATAGACCCCACCCAACCAGAGATGTGATTGGATAAGAAGGTTYRTGGGYGGTGACCCTGCAGAGCAAACAGCCAATRGGTGCTMAGCCCGGGAACATTGAAAGTATAAAGAGGCSCAGCTTTTGGAGGATGAAGGATTTCTTTGAMCCAGCTGGAAGAGGTYCRTGTCCTCTGTCCCCTCATTGTCACAGCTGACCTTCCATCCACAGCTGTCTGCTCCTGAGCCCAGCAGSTGCCTCTGGTTTTGTACTTACAGAGATGTTTGCATGGAGCTTGATGAGAAAATGCTTCCTCTTGAAACTCARTTTGCGAATTTTGGACCAGTTGAAGGTGTTGATCTTTGTATTGCCCTGCAAGGACRAACACAGCGGTTACAGTGGGGTGGGGCAACCTGTAAATACAGAAATGCAGTGAGCCAAGGCCTGAGGTCACAGGACACTGCATCAGACTCCAATGCACCTCTTGGAGCTGCTGGGGTCTGGGGAAAGGGTGCTGGGATTTGGGGTTTGACTGCCCTCTCCATCAGCTGGTTCTGCAAGCAGAAATTGAGGTTCAAGGCTTAACTCCGCCTGCTGAAGCTCTCTGCAAAAGTCCAGGATCCCAAGACAAACCTCAGAGAGGTCAARGCACRGAGTGCTACCTGTCCCAGCTCAAAYGTCACAGGAGYTAATGCAGAATGAGCCTCCCAAAGGAATAAAACCATCCCTCCTCTGCTGGGAAGTGCAGCAGTGCTCWGCTCACCCCCACACCTGTAGACCTGGTTTAAGCAGGCTGCAAACACACTTTACCCCATTATCATTTTGCACCAGGTTAGATGCAGCCACACAAACTGGAGCTGTGAGACAAAACCAGGAAAAACTGTGTTACTGCACTCTGTGGCACCAGGACCCTCTCAGCTTTCTGGGAGAACCCGTATTTAATGGGCTCGCAGATGCTCTAATCATGCGTGAGGGGTGTTTATGGCTCTGAATAAATAACCAGGTCTGGTAGCACTAATTACAAACAGCAGACCCACAGCTAGGTTTAACGTTGGTTGTATTTTTTTTTTTTTTCCAGCAGTGACAAGATGCTCCCAGGTTGAAATCAGCCGGYGTGGGAGCCGAGCGCTGCCTGATGCCGGCTGCGTTCATTGTGCGGCYCGGCCGTGATTACAGCGTTATGTAATTGCACAGGCGTGAGGGGGCTATTTTCGCTGGAAGATTACACGGTGAAACATGCGACAGAGCCGCGGAACCTGTGCTGCTCACACCGGGGGACAAGGGCCAGCAGAGCCGGGCCGGGCTCAGTGACAGGAGCGGGGACGTGGGGCCGAGCCACGACCCAGAGCATCCCCTTCACCCCGAAGGGTGAGGAACTCACGCCCTCCTGCAGGATTTGGGAGGGTGCAGGAGCCACCCCGGGGCAGGGCTCACCCGCAGGACCAGCACGCCCATGTGTGCCACGGCCAGGTTGATCTGGGTCCCCTCGCCGTCGCTGGCCGGGTGCGGGCGGATCCCGTACATCTCCAGCTTCCTGGCCACRTCCAGCAGCTGCGCGTCCGACTCGGCCGGCGTCTTCCCCCTGCAACAGGAGTGAGGAGGGAGATGCTGAAATGAGCTGAAAAAATGCCGTTTTGGGCACGTTTTCACGCTGGCATCACAGCCGCCCCGCTGCCAGCCCTTCCCGCTGATCAGAACAAGCGGTCAGCAGGGTTTGCGCGGCTGGTCGCGGTGCGTGCGGAGCAGCCCTCACCTGTGCCGGCGGTGGTAGTGCATGATCTTGTTGTCCAGGTACTCCTGGTTGGGCAGGTACCTGTGCGTGGCCAGGTGCTGCTGGTCCGTGTCCTCGTGGAAGTCGCCCAGCTCGGCTTTGGGGACACGGGGAGAGCGTGGGGTCAGACTGAGAGGGGTCAGTGCAGCGGGAACCCCCGGCGGCAGCGCCGAAGGCTGTCCCGGGGAAAGGGAGCTGTCCCTGGGGAAGGGACGCTGTCCCAGGAAAGGGGAGCTGTCCCCGGGGAAGAGGCGCTGTCCCCAGGAAAGGGGCGCTGTCCCCAAGGAAGGGGCGCTGTCCCCAAGGAAGGGGCACTGTCCCCAAGGGAGGGGCGCTGTCCCCAGGGGAGGGGCGCTGTCCCCAGGAAAGGGGCGCTGTCCCCGGGGAAGGGGCGCTGTCTCCAGGAAAGGGGCGCTGTCCCCAAGGAAGGGGCACTGTCCCCAAGGAAGGGGCGCTGTCCCCAAGGAAGGGGCGCTGTCCCCAAGGAAGGGGCACGGGCGCTGTCCCCGCGGAAGGGGCGCTGTCCCCAAGGAAGGGGCGCTGTCCCCAAGGAAGGGGCACTGTCCCCAAGGGAGGGGCGCTGTCCCCAGGGGAGGGGCGCTGTCCCCAGGAAAGGGGCGCTGTCCCCAAGGAAGGGGCACTGTCCCCAAGGGAGGGGCGCTGTCCCCAGGGGAGGGGCGCTGTCCCCAGGAAAGGGGCGCTGTCCCCAAGGAAGGGGCGCTGTCCCAGCAGCGCTCGCCCCCCTTACACTGCAGCAGGTGGGAGACGAGCAGCGCCGCGCTCTTGTCACTGCAGGGCAGCCGCCCCTGGGCCAGGTCCTTCTTGATCTGGAGGGTGAAGAGGTACCTGTGGAGGGGGACAGGACCATGCTTTGGGGGAGCTGGGGGCTGGGCTGAGCCACAAGGGCCGTGCCTGCTCCCGTGTCCCAACCCACAGATCTGCAGGGTCACAGGAGGAGCACCCAGCCCCTGCAGAGAGCTGCAGCTGGGCACCACCCTGACCAGCACMTCCCTGTCATTGAAATGCTCATTAGTAGATCTCAGAATTAACAATCCTTTCTGTTTCGAAGGGCATTTGCCTCTCTTGGGGCTGATGTTCTGCAGAAGCACTGTCTCGGTTTTATTTTAAGTCCCTGTTTGCAATGCTTTCTCTAAAATTGTAAGAGCTAACAATGTCATTTTTAAAAATAAAACTAAAGTTTTTCTTTCAGAACACAGCTTGAGGCAGGAGCTAGACTGAGCAGTCAGACTCAGTGCCCAACTGCTAAAGCGTTTGGCAGTAAACAAATTGCAGCCCCGTAAGACGGCTGATCCTTCAAGTGGATTGTGTTTAAAAACAGAGGATCAGGAAGAGATATTCTCTGGTTTTGTTCTGTAAAGCATAATACTTGGATAACCACTGCTCACAGACAGACTGGGGTGGATAAAGATAAAGAATTAACACATTGGAATAACAGAACTGTGTGGTAACAAAGTAAAGAAACAAGTGCTGTACCTGGTCAGTTCTTCTCTCAGGTGGCCGGGGTCCACTGGGAAAAATTTCACCATAAATTTGAAAAGAACCTCCTTAGGATCTTAAAACACAACATCTTCATAAGTTTTCTTTTACATGTCTGTTGAGAACATTTACAACTCTCTTCACACATGCTGCCTTCTTAAAGAGTAAATTAATCTGGACCCTTACAAATCAGGGATTACAGCCTGCCCCCCCAAACCAGCCTGCCCAGGCCCCCAGTGTCACCAATGGAATCAGATAGGGATTCAGATATCTAAATAATACTAAAGAGMAAATGCCCCAGCAATTCTTTAAATTGCCAAAATCCCTGTTGAGAGGGGGTTTCCATGAAGTGGTGCCAGGCAGTGTGGCCAGAGCCTTGGTGTAAATGCCATCGCTGGTGCTGTGTGTTAAACTCAGCCCTCCAAGCACTTGGGGTGCACAGGAGGCTGCTTGGGCAAAGGGTTTTTTGTGGGATGAGTGAGAGCAAGCAGCCAAGCCCAAGGCAAAGTACATGGAGGGAAGGGAGGGAGGCAATTATGCAGGCACTGACTGTCACAGAACATCCCAGGATGGCTCAGAGGGACAGGCCAGAAGGCACACGGCAAAGGAAACAGGAGCCTGAAATCATTCCACTCGTGGTGCACCCGGAAAGGGAAGGCGCCCTATCCTGCTTTCCCCTTCCAGGAATATTCATGCAAATGCTCCTGCAGCCTCCCCGTGGCAAAGAGCGGGGTCACGGCCTCAGGCTCTCAGCCACCTCCCAGCCATCGTGTACGTGGGGAAAATACCACAGGGACAGAAGGAAACCTGGCTGAAAGGGGGAAACAGCACAGGGATGAAAGGAGGGCTGTGCTGAAAGGGGAAAAGAGCACAGGGATGGAAGGAGACCTGTGCTGAAAGGGGGAAACAGCACAGGGATGGAAGGAGAGCTGTGCTGAAAGGGGGAAACAGCACAGGGATGGAAGGAGATCTGAGCTGAAAGGGGAAACAGCACAGGGATGGAAGGAGGGCTGTGCTGAAAGGGGAAAAGAGCACAGGGATGGAAGGAGGGCTGTGCTGAAAGGGGCTCTGCTTTAAACCCGGCCATGGCCATGGCAGGGGAAGCTGAGCCTGAATTCAGGTCAGGCTCTGMAGYRTCTCAGCGSGGCTGGGGAGGARCAGCAGAGCCTGCAGRGCACAGGGGTGTCCCTGCCTCACACAGGTGCCCGGGCTGCTCTGACTGCAAAGGGCAAAGGAGGGCACACAGAGCAGCGCCTGCCATGCTGCCAGTATGGCCCTGTGGGCACACAGCCACCCCTGAGCTCTGCCAAGCTGCCAGGTTATTAACAGCTCTGCCTAAAATGGTGCAGATAGCAGACTGCAAAGGCAGCAGTATTTCCACGGGATTTTGTACAGACTGAGGCGTCCTTGCAAACAATCCTGCCCAGCCTCACCCTATAAAATAATCTCAGGTAAGTGCTGGAAGCTACAGACCCCGTCCCCAAGCAACAACACTGCATGAAGGTGTCTGGGCTAGACTGTCACTGGTAGWGATTTAGAAGAATTTTATTCCTGCAATACTTACTTTTGACTTGCTTTGTGATGGGTTTTAGTGGTTCCAACCAGACCTGAAATAAGGCAATGAAGAGCCAGGTGAATAAACATCACGAGAGATGGGGAATAAAAGCAGCAGCACCATGGCACAATGCAACATGAAAATGTTGGCCAGCGTGGCTGCTGTAGCAAGTGTCCTGCTTGGCAGCCCCACAGGGATGCCCATGGACAGACCCCATGAACTGTAGATATCACTGGGGTTTGTGGCTCCCCTTCTAACTCCCATTTTCAAGGTTTTTCTGCCATCATGACAAAACTTTCTATGTAAGTTTCCCATTTGGAATTTGAGGGAGGCACCAACAATCCCCCAGCCATGCCGGCGATGACAGCACTCACCTGGTTCCCAGCCTGGCTGCGGAACTCCAGCCCAAAGTATTCCTTCTCTGCAAGGTTCAGGTGGCTGCAGGTGAGGCTGAAGAGCCCTTTCCCACAGGATTTTTGCTAGMAAACAAGCACAGCACAGAAGCAGCAGGTTAGGCAATGCTGACAGCAGCCGTGATGGGATTTCAGTGAGATGGGGAGAAATTTCAGCTCCCTGCCTTCACACTTTTCCCAACTGGGCAGCAGCAAAATCTTAATAAATGCTGTTGGCTTCAGCATGTAGAACAAACTGYTTTTGGAAACCAGATTCCTTCCCATCACTTCCCTCCTTTATTAAGGAACATAAACCAGACAAAAGAAACCTTGTTTTGAYTCACTTTTTGCAACTCTCACTGTCTGGGCAGTTCTGTCCCCGGCAAAGCAGTGAGTGATCCCCAGGAYGAGCACCTGCCTGAAGCAGGGACAGCCATGGCAAACGTGCAGAATTAGGAGCCAACGGGAGCAGAGCTCAAAGCTGTGCAGTGACTCCGTGTGCCCCGACAGCCAGGATGAGCTGCTATTATGGTTAATGGTAATTAACAGCAATGGTAATTAACAGCAACAGGACAGGGATCCTGTGCCGTGGGCTCTGAGTCATCCATGGGCTTCAGCAACATGAATTGTCACTCCATGCTGATAAGGGAGGCCAGGCTGTAGTTATTCCCATAAACAGAAACACTTGGAGGGGTTTTGCTTGACTTGTTGCCAAGCACTGTGATACAGCAGGAGAACAAGGAGGTTCCYGACCCTGCAAAATGCTCCAGAAAGCACCAGAAATTAAACTGGCAGTGACCTACCCCACAAAACCCTGATACTCCTTCATCACCTTGCAAAAAKCAGACCATGAACAAGTGTGGGTTATTGCAAAAGCAAGGGGCCAGGTTGGACAGCTGCTAAATTACAGCACGGGTGATGGAGGGGAAGGGAGGCTGCAGCTCCCAGCAGGGACGGGAGGGACCCAGCTGCTGGTGGTGATGCACACTAATAACCACCTTTCAGGGCTTCTCCTGCCATGAAATTGCCGGCTCTGCTCTGAAAGGCTGCAGAAAAGTGATAGGGTAATCACAGCATTCGCTCCGCAGCACTCCCGGTTCTCCTCAAAATTACTGGATCACAAGGGTAATTAAAACAATTATAAATGTTTAGTTCCAAGCTAGAATTTTCTGGCATGAAAGGCCTTGGCCTTTGTCAGGCAGCCAGGAAAGACAAGCATTTCTGACTGGGTTATTACCTACCACATGTCTGCTGGGAGCAACCCACTCTGCTCCAAGCCAGCGCTGCTCGGGGCAGGCACCAGGGGAGAGGAGCAGCCCCAAACCCAGGAAAAGCTGCTCWCTGCTGCTGCAGGGGCTGCTTTAGGAGCAGAGCCTTTCTCTGGCACAGTGCTGCTTGCAGGTGTCCTGTCCTGGATTTCAGGGCTGCTGCRAGCACTGGGTACAATTGTGTTCAGCAGCATCAGCCCTGCACTGCACCAGGTGGGAGAAGTCAGGGCTGTGCTGGAAGAGCACAGTGCAAGGCASAAGCATGACCTGTGGGGCTGTGTGCCCCATCACCAACCCTAAATGCACCTCTGAGAGCGATGCAGGGCCAGGTGAGCACCCACAGGCAGAAACCCCAGAGCAGGYGGTGAAAAGGAGAGGCTGCACTTGCCCTTCCTCTCCTCTGTGAAAGCACAATCAGACGGTGAGCACAAAGCCAGAGGCTCTTCCAGAGGCAGAGGGACACATGTGCAACACATGRGACACAGCCACACCACCCCTGACCCCACAGGGACTCTGGCAGCACCTGCAGTCCCACAGCACAGCCCATTTCTGCAGTGCTCCCCTGCACCCGGCTGTGCTTTGGGGCTGAGTTGGGGGATTTGCTGAGATCTTTTCTGCTGCCCTGTCAGCCCTGCTGCAGCTGGCACACAGTGCCAGGCACCAAAAGCCACCAGCCCCAAGGCTCTCTGTGCCCTCACTCCTCTGCCACCAGCCCCACATGCCTCCTGCCAAGGAATTCCCAGCTCTGCAAGGRACACAGGGCACAGGGGACTGTCCCTCACTCATCAACTGGTGTTCCTGGCCTTGTTTGGATTGTCCAGCAGCATTCCAGACAGATCCCCCCTGCTCCATGGCTCACACATGGGGTGTCCAGCAGGGATGGCACTGCAGGGGACATTCAGAGATGTGCCAGAMCCCTTCCTTGCCCTGCCCTGGGGACTCAGACCTGTCACCACAGGAGCCMCCTCCAGCACTCAGCTGAAGGAAATCCTGGGAACTCTGCAGCCCCAGCTGCCAGCAAGGACAGGGATGGAGGCAGAAACCTTTCTGGGTCAGCACCAGGAGAGGAACTTGTTCTGATGCCTGGAAATGAGCCCTTGCTGCACATGCCAGCAGCTGTGACACCACTGAGGCAGGTAGAGATGTTWACACCGAGTGTGAGGTGCTGGGGATTAGGGCCAGCTGTGTTCTCTCCTTTGTCCTTTCCCTTCCCATTATGCTGAAGTACTCCACATTCAAAAGAGCTTTCCAAAGTCAGGAGGGGCTTAGGAAGAGTTGCTTAAAATATCTGCTCAAAACTTAGCCCAAAGCAGTCCTTTTATACTGGAGAAGTCACTAATTCAGCCACTCATTTATCGTACCCACACAGCAGCAAATGCATGAAATGCCTAAAAGGGGTTTCCAATACCATTCCATGCTAAAAAAGGAAATGACCAGGAGTTCCTCTAATGGAAGCTATTTGCTGCAATAACATGTCGTGCAGAGCTATAGTGCTGTGTTTTGAGCAAATAAGAAAACAGAGATGGAATAAAACGCAGCAGCATTGTACCAGCAGCATCTTTTGAATTGTGTCTCGCTATGACCCGATCTAATCAATGGGGGGAGGAGGGGAAGGTGTTTTAAAATGACTAGCCTCATTTTTGAGCTGACTCCTGGACTAGGATAGAGTAACTAAACTAAATCAAACAACTTCCATACTGTGTCAAGCTTTATAATGCTCTATTGTGCAAAATTCTATTACAAAGACACRGAGCCATTCCCAGGCTGTGCTATGAACCACAGATCAGGACAGTATGAGGAAAGCAACAGAACTTTAAAAAAAAGCATTTTATATTAAACACTCTGGTCCCACCAGAGATGCAGGTAAGTACTAGAACAAATCTACTTGAGCTAGCTAATTCAATTAGCTACTGCAATTATCAAACCCTAATCAACAGTAAATGTCAACCACACTTGTAAAAAGATGCCTCTAACACACAGTCAGGACATCTGTACAGTTATCTATACACACATGCATAAATCTAACACCATAGATATTCATTTTTAACATCTTAAACCTAGTTCAGAGCTAGCATTTGTTAAATCTGAATTATTAATCTTTATGTGTCATAGGACAGTGCCATGCAGAAAATAATATACAGTGAGTTTTTTTCCTCAGCTATTCACAAAACCAGAAAACAGAGTTTTCTTTTTCAACTCAATGCCCAGGAAAGGATGTATGCAGATGTTTCTCACCAGGGATAATTTGGACAAATACTCTATTTTTATTCCATTCCCAGACTTTACTTCCTTGTTGAATGTTTACTCTGGCAGCCAGACAAATGAGAGAAAAACTCAACACTTGTCAGGACCATCACTTCATATGAACTGATTTACTAAAGATGACACCAGATAAGTAAAAGCCAKTCCTCCTTCATAAATAATGCCAATAACAAGGGAGAGCAGAAGCATGTTGACAAGAAGAACCCTTACCAATTAATATTATAACCTCTCATTCTGAATTTGAGGTTGGTTTTCTTGTCCATTTGCTGTTTTAAGCTGAAAACCAGAAACCATCAGAGACCATGCAACCCCTCAGAGCAACAACAACTTAATTATTAACACCAAAAAACCAGTAAGAATATGATACCCACTTACATCAACTACAAAGATCTTCTGGGAGTCATCCAGGAACTGGACTTTGAGGTGCAGCATCCTCGAGCAGGGGCTGGGTGTGCGGCAGGCACAGCAGTGCTAGCAGTGTGAGCCCTGACTCCTCTTGCACACATAATTCCCTCTCAGCTGGATGGAGAAGGCTGCAGTCACAGATGTGGAGCAGAGGCTGGAGCAAAGGAGCTGACTGCCTAAACACAGATTTAAAAAAAAAAAAAACCAACAAAACAACAAATACCTCCCCAGGTTTAAATGTCACCACTGCAATAAAGGATGTTTTCTGCCTGTGAATTATGGGTGTATTAATAGGGGGAAGATTGGCAGTTATGGGGCTGAGATAAACAGGGAGCTCTTACAGCTGTGGTGAGCAATGTGAGGGCACAGAGAGCCCACGCTGGGTACGGCAGGGTCAGGGGAGAAGAGCTGAGCATTGCTCCTGCCAAAGCCACCCAGCAGCCACTGTCACCTCTGCTCTTCTCTGGGACAGCAACTCCATGGGGTGGGCAGAGCACACCCTGTCCACTGAGGCACCGTGGATGGGCTGATGTTCTTCACCAGAGACTGGGAAATGTTTCCAGCTGGACTGGAAACCGGCCACGAGTCCTTCCTGGAGAGGCAGAAAAGAACCTGCTCCTAATTCCCATCTTGCACACTGGTTGAGCAGCTCAGGGCATCTCACAAGCCTTTGAGACAAGCTGGTTCCCACTTCAAATCTGAAAAGCTCACATCCCCACCGAGCAGCTCATCCTCGGGGTGCCAGAGGCAGCTGCCCATCCTGAGATCCCCAGGGAGAGCCCAGTTTGGTGTGCTGGGTGCCTGGGGACATTCGTGGGGGTCCCAATGAGCTGTCTGAGCTCTCTGGACCCTCTCACCCATCACAGACCCCTCACGGGGTTTTTGGGTGAAGGCAGCCCCCACTTCCAGAAATGAATGCACTGAGCAGTGCCAAAGGCAGGCACTGGACTGWCACAGGGGGTCATTATTGCTGCTGCTGGAAAACATCACAACCACTCCACTGATCCTGTGGGACCCAGAGCAACAGAAACACAAGAGACACACAACAGAAACAACAGAAACGCAGCTCAGCAAACCAAAAAAGCCACATTTAGTGCTGCGAAGACTTTGCTTGTTGCTCCCTTGTCTGGTTCTACTGAAACTTCCTCTCCAGACAGTTTGCCATGCCTCTCTTACACTTCCCAGATATTCCTGGGGATGTCGGGACAGATCCTTGTCATCTGGGGTGCAGAGAAGAAAACCAYAGAGCTTTTTAGCCACAGACAAGTGCATGTCTTCTGCTAACCAGGATGAAAAGAAGGCTGAAAGTCAAAGCCAACCTTCTTCTCCACGTGAGGCTGCCCCACAAAGCAGCACTGCCAGGAGGGGATGGCTGTACCCCTTGTGCCAGCACTGCATCAAGGACCAAATTTCCCCTGGCCCCAGGCTCTGAGCTCTTTGTGTCACAGAAGAAGGGCAGCATCACGTACAAACCATCCGGGGGGGCTGAGWGCACTTTTCCTCTGCAGTTTAAAATGTTTGTGCTGTCAAATATTGACAGGCACCAAGGAAAGGAGCAGCTCTCCTGTGAGTGGCTCTCAGCAAGCACAGCTCTGCTCTGGGAGCACGGTGGGGACACTGGACTGGCAGGAAGGATGGATGGGGACACAACAGAGGAGCCCCAAAGCCYGGGAGAAGCCAAGCCTGTCTGCACCAAGCCTTCCTGGCATAGCTGGGGCACTGACCCAGGGCTCCAAGGATGCTGGGCACCGGCCAGTCGGGTTGTGGGCAGAAGAAAAGGGTTTATTTCACTACCCTGCCATGAAGGAAGAAGGCTGTGTTGGGTCAAACAGGACCTCTGGCCATCCTATAAAACCATGGAGACAGCACGGAGCCAGCAGCAGCAAACAGGATCAMACTAGGTAAACAAGATGTTTTTTGCATAGGATACTAAAGGACAGCAAGGAGATGTGTGGGACAAGCAAGGTTTGCTTGGGACATGGAGGCTGTTGCTGTCTGAACAGCTGAGAAACCTTTTTTACCCCCACCTATCTTCTTCTGGAGGCGACTTTGGGGCCAGCCGGAGCAGCACACAAAGGGAGCACCAGGAGTAATCCCAGCCCTGGCCTGAGTCAGTGCCAAAGTCCAGCCTGGTATGTATGTCCTCCTTTTCTGCAGGGGCAGGGAATAACGTGAAAATGGGGCAGGAAAGCACAGAACCCATGAAGGGCAGGCACAGCCACAGGGGGAGGTGGGGAGGGGACCCYGAGCAGCAGCACCAGAGAATCACAGGGGCTGAGCAACAGCTTGTTGGAGTGGGTTCTGCTTCAGGGCTGCTTCCTCAACCAGCTTAGCCTTTGATTTTAAATACTCTGGACCTTGCTACCACCATTCTGGGTTGCACCAGCTCTCCCAGGAAGGAGTTTATTCCACTGAGTGCACCTGTATTGGGCTGGATGCATTGGTTCAGGGTCTTTACACCCTCTCAAATTCCCTGCAGCTTGCTGGGATGGACTGAGCAGAGAGCAAGAAATAAGAAGTCTCCTTCCTCCCAAACCCTGTTGCCCCTTTTTCCAAGGAGAATACTCACCTGGATGTTTGGGGTTTTCTCCTTCCCTGTTGGTGCCGGAGTGAGGGCAGCCCCAGGACATGGCAGAGCTGAGCTCTGTGGCTGTGCCCTGCAGAGCCTCCCGGAATGGTGAGCCATTGTCACGGGCAGAGAGGGAGTGCAGCTCCAAGCCCCTCCCAGGGGATTTGCTCTGGGCCTGGGGACAGGCAAGGAAATGGCCCAAAGCTCATCAATGCCTCCTGAGAGAGGAGCAGGCTGTGAGAGAACAAACTCTGGCACAGAAGGGGTGTACACTGCTCTCCTCTGTGTCACGTTTATCTCCAAATCGGGTTTAGAGGGTAAGAAATGAAGATGGATAGATAGAGCCATTGAATAAAGACCTGCCAGGGGATTTAAACACCACAGCCCAAGAGGCAAGAACCCACACCCAGCTCGCTGCTGAGCAGGCACAAGTGCACACTCGAAATGCCAGACAGGCTCACCCAGGTGGACTTTGGTCAGCTGTGACCTTTGGAACACTCACATTTCAGCTCCTCTTCMTCAGCTGGAGCTGCCAGGAGAACATCCACAGTCCTTCCTCACCCAGCCACAACTCCTGCAGCTGCAGGSCCAGGGAGCAACACAGACCTTGCTGCATCACTGGAGCAGGCTCTGCACAGCCAAAGCCCTTCTGAACAGCTCCAGGCACACAACAGGATATCYCAGCTGGTTAATGAACCCAAGGCATGGCCCCAACACTAAAAACAGCGACATTTCTTTCCTGAATAGGGTTTACACCACATTCCTGCTGCCACACCAGGAGGAATGGCTTCATTCTCAGCTGGTGTCCCAGCTTATGCACAGTAATTGCTTTAAATTTTTTGTAAAATATTACCCCAAAAGAGTATTTTCAAAAAAACAAAGCCTGAAAAAATTGAGTTTGTTTGGTTCAAAAAAAGAAGAAAGATGGAACAACAATCACCTGATTGATGCAGGGCCACTGCAGAAGAATGGATCAGCTGTGTTCCCAWGCTAAAAAGAAAACTCAGAGTTTGCTGGAAATTGCAGGGAAGATCTGAGTTAGGTCCTGGGAAAGATCCTTAAATTGTGAGGCAGGACAAATACTGGAACAGGCTGGAAAAGCCAGGGTTGATGTAAACACGCCTGTTAGGGACAGTCCAGGCACATGGCCCTGCCTTTAAACCTTTAACAATGATCATTGTTTTACATTTACTCCACAAATCACATTATATCTTGGAGATCTCAACAATTAGAGCTGACTCACCATGTCCTGCCCTTCTAAAAACTTCTGCCCCAAAACTGTTCTTCTATTTACTGAATACAATAAACAATGATACATTTACATTTTCATCAAATTTTGTTTGCCAACCATCAGCTAAATAATCTGACATCACTGTGCTGAAACTCATTACTCATAAATAATCGTTGGGAAAATGGAAATAGTTGCATTTTTTGTGTTTAGGTGGGGTTCACCCATTAGCTTCCAGCTGCAGGATAACATTCTCTGACCAGTATTTTGGTATCAGGTGACATTATGCAGCAGCATTTTCCTCTCCAGTTTGCCCCAGTCCTACCCAAGGTAAGATTAGTGCATAATCCCATGCTCAAGGAATCATAATCATATCAAATCTTATTCTTGTGATTATATTTTTATTTCAGCTTCAGCAACTAAKAGGCTCTTTTTACCTACCTGCAATAACAGAGTGGGAAATCTCAAATAACCTTGATTCTGCACTAAAGACTGCAACACCACTGCAATTCCAGACATCTGAGACAAATTAATCCTAAGTGCAAAACTTGCCCTGAGTCCCAGCACCCTGAAATATAAAATTATTTCCATTTCTGTTCTGTTTTCAACTGTGTTTGACTCACTGTGTACCTGGAATTTGGTGTGCCTTGGYAGGACTGAAGTGTTATSAGGGTCTTTWSTGGAAGAATAAAAGGGAAAAAAGGAGTGAGGAAAGYGAGCACCGCCCAACTCTGAGCCAGRCCCTCCCAGGACAAASCACTCGCTGTTTCCACGCTCCCTCTCGTGGTGTCGGTGGTGCCCCACACCAAAACCAGGAGAAAACTCGGTGTGCAGGATTTGGKGTCCAGCAATCACAATTCCAACGTGCATCCATGGGTATTGCTGTCTSTCCCTCCTTTTTCAGATTTTACATGCTATGTAAAAACTATTACAGGACTGCAGAAGGCAGCTTGCTGCGAGCAAATGCAAATGACTGCACAAGAAAACTAAATACCACCCTGACTCTGGTGATAGCCAGACCACTTCACCTCATTTTTAAYATGCCAGTTGCACTCTGTTGTTGGCACAGCTACATGAAAAGCACTCTGTGATGTTTAATTCAAACAGGTCACTTCCARGACACAAGAAAGCAATTTATACAGAAAGAGAAAGCCTCATAAATGTATTGAATCAAAGGAGCACTGATGCCTCCCAGGATTTGGGCATCTCACAGCATTCAGTGATTTCTAGCTTGGGAGATGCACATCACCATGCCCTTGCAGCACTGCACAGCACTTTTATTTTTTGCTGTCCTTTATTTTTTCACACATGTTGTTGCTGGGTCACTTGCTGAGCATCAGGAAGGATCCTACAGCCAACAGCTTAGTCTGGGGAAGCTGGCAAACTGAGTCAGCAATGCCAGTGAAGGGGCTGAATCCTGGTGGAAAGGATGGAGTTCTAAGGAACTACAGAGCTCATTTTCATGACAGAGCTGGTTTCCCTCTTGGTTCAAGACACCTAACTCTGGTTGAGCAAGCCTTGATTACAAAGAAACACACATTTTCTGCAGACACCTCCAGGCCAATGGATCAGACCCGTTCCACCATATGGATCTTGATTCTGAGTTTTATTAACAACTCCCTCCCAGGTAGCTTCTCTTTCCTCACTCMTTTTTTCCCTTTTATTCKTCCTCAAAAGACCCTCATAACACTTCAGTCCTACCAAGGCACACCAAATTCCAGGTACACAGCTCACAGCAGAGGGGAAGGCGTGTCAAAGCCACTCTTTACAGCAGGCAGTGGAGGACAAGAGAGCAGCAGCCACCTGAAGCTGGAGCTTGGTACTTTTGTAGTGATCAAAGGTGATCCTCACTTCATGGCTCCTCTTCCAGGGCCATCTGYGGGGTGGTGGCAGCTACAAGACAGACATATTTCCAAAACCAGGAAACATTCCTACATTGTGACTGTCCCAAGGCCTCAGGAGTACATTGATGAAACCTTTCTAGATCACTAAACTGAGCCCCAAGATAGAGCCACTCGGTTGGCCTGAGCTCCTGTGCTGACAAACACTTGACATCACAGACAGCTGAAAGGAAAGGACACCTGAGCACTTCTAACCACAGCTTGACACCGGGCAGACCCTGCAGCTAAAACCTTTCTTCTAACCTATTAAAACATCTGCATTACTGAGATTATACCCAGAGCATTTGGCAAGGCTGTGCTAATTCCTGGAACAAGGAATGGAAAATAATGACAGGATCAGTAATGTGACTGTGGTCAGAGACACAGCGCTGCAAGGGACTTCAGAGATCCCATTTGACAGCAACACACAGAGGCAGGAGCCTCACACACCCCCTCCTCCAGTGGTTATCCAATATCATCTCTGAAAAYCCTCCACCATCCCACAGAGCTGCAGCTGGCTTCAGCACTTACCTGTGCTCCGTGTGCTCTGTGCTCTCTTTTTCAACATAAATCAGCTTTGCTGAAAATTCAGTTAATTTCTTCTTGTTTTCCCACAGAAGCCAGGCTGTTGGTGATTACACAATCACTATTAATTTGAAGAAAAAGGGTCTAAGATCTATCCCAGCTGTAGGATGAATCCCAAGGTGATGACTGATCATCCTATCTGCCAGTTCCCAAATAGACAAGTGGCCCTTAAGGAATGCCACAAACAGCAAGTAAGTGCATTTTCTCTGTTCTGGGCTGATCAAACAATTTAAACCTAATGTTAAAGTAAATCTACTAAGGACATAAAACTATATGAACTAGTAAGCCTAGCAGTGGGAAAAAAGAAACAATTTCTGGAAGAGCCAGGAATTTCCCAGAAAGCTGATTTTTTGGTTTACTGAGTTACAGTCATAAATCAATTATGCCCTTCAGTAGAAGCATAAGTCTTAAAACTGAACCAGTAATATTGTAGCCTCATAAATGTATGAAAGATAGCAATCCTTTTCATAAATCTGATAATTTTTCAACTTTGTTATTTAAGTTCTAGTCCACTTATTTATTTACATGCAAGAAGTCCAATTTCAAAATTATTCTACAACGCTGGTGCATCTGATTCCAAGCAAGTCCAAGCACCTCCCAATCTCTGACACACCCTTTCCRATATGCCCCCAGGAGAAAAGTGCTACAGTTATGATTTTTCTTGCCAGGCAAGAACAATTGAGGTCACTCAGTAACTGGCAGTGTCATGGAGTATCAAATCCCATGCAAGACTAATCACTGGAAATATGCTTAGGAGGAAGTAAAGCACTGCTGGAGAGCTGTCACAGCACACTCAGACTGAACCAGCAGAACACCAAGGAGCACAGACATGCCACAAACCAAACAAACAGCAAAGCCTCCCCTATGAGTATTTCACAGGTCCCTGCAGCATGAGACTCTTTCCTATCAATTATTGCAGTTATTGCTCCAGACCTTTGGGTGGGACTTGAGGAGAACCTCAGCTTTGAAGGAGAGCACCAGAGGAGAGTAATTTCATTCTGTACTAAATACACTGTTTCTGCAGACAAGTTTCATCCCCTGCAATCAGGCAATCAGCACTGCCACTGCCAGCCAAGCTCAATGCTGCCCTCAGCAGCACCGACAAACCACTACAGTGTGACACCACACAGCTCAGAGTCCTTCTCTGCTCCTGCCAGCTGCCCCGACCCGGCAGAGRTAAAAACGGCTACGTAAAACACCCGAAACCCACGTTATTTCACTTTCAGAGCGCAGCACATCAGGCCACGTCACGTCCCGGCAGAGGCTGCCCGCAGCTCCGGGMGCTGCTGCTGCTGCGAGCGGTGACACACCCAGCCCAGGACAGCCAGCAAAGGCAGCTCTGGCTTCAGCACAGACAGCTCCCAGCTCAGCACACACTGCTGGGAACCGGGGTGTCATYTGAATTGACACCAGACACTTGCACCTCGTTTCACACTGATTACAGCCCAGCCTCCTGGGGCAGATGCCAGCGTGTAGCTGCACACGAGGTGTGGCYGGCGGTTCAGCCTCCACCCTCGCAGGGTCTCTCTGTCCCCAYTKYGGGGTTTGTGGGGCTGTGGGTTGTARCCCAGCACACCCTGCTGGGCTGCAGGACCCAGCTCTGCCCTGGGCAGTGGCACAGTTACGTGTCACCCGTGCTGGGTGGGGACAAAGCCTCTTGCCTGTGCTGCACTTGGCTCCTGCTCTCTGATGGCTCTGGGGTGGCATCCCTGTCCTCTGGCTGCACAGAGGAAGCAGGACACTGGGAGATTTCTGAGGGCAGCTGTATAGCAGGAATTGGTACACCAAAGAAAAAGCTGCCATGAAACACTACAGAAACAGCCCCAAAACCAGACAGAGCTACATGCCAGTGCCACACCTATTTAACAAAGGATGCTACACAAGTCTGTACAGCAGCAATCCAGCTTGCTCTCAGTATCAAGACTTTTCAAAGATAATACCCTTAAATATGAATCTTACATGCTTTCTTAAAACCCCCCAACCCAGCCTGTATTATACCATTACCTGGAAACAAAACAGCAGTGTACGTTTACTTAGCTGTACTCGCATCATTTCCCGACCTCCGAGAGGAAACGGGAAGCAGCTTCCTCAGTTACACTGAGGGCCATAAGGAACTGGGAGTATTATTGCTGAATTTCTTTTAAACCACATGAGAAATCAGACTCAGACAGTGGTGAACCCACTAGTTACATCTCAAAGCAGACAGGCCCTAAAGTGTCAGCTCCCATCCTCAGAGACACTGAAGAGAACAGGGAATGCTCCAATCCCACCCCCCAGCCAGGTTAGGGAAGCAGACATTTCACCCAAAATCATTTAGAAGAGCACTCTGCTCTTTTCTATCATTTTCTTCTTGAGATGGAAACTAGTTCATTATTTCAGCAAAGGAAGTGTGAGCAGGAAGAAGAAACAGCAGAAATCTACCTACAAGATAAGGCWAACGCTGTTTCAGCTGGAGGAGGGGTGGTGAGCAGGCTACGTGGTTTTGCCTGTTGACACATCGCTGAGGACTGAAGGTACCAAGATACCAAATTTTTCTCAACTTGAAATCACATTTTACATTAATGCAGAGCTTTAGTTACAAACACAGTGCCAAAGGTCAGTGCCAAGACTGTTCATCCTGAGGAAGATGCACTTTTTGTTACAGGGCCCAGATGACAATCACTGACTTGGCAACTTTAGAGCTTTTACTGAGCATTTAAGATAATTGTTAYCAAATAGCTTTGGGCACTTTGGTTTTCTGGAAAAATCTTGTGCCTCTCCTGTGGCAGAGCTCCAGGAGCACTCACTCTGCCAGGGTGGGGGAAAGATGTCAGCTCTGGCTGCAGGGCAGCTACAGAAAATGCAAGGTGATGTCAGGACTCAGGGCCATCTTCACACACAAAGCCTGTATGGAAACAACAACGTTAAAGATTCACACAACACAGATTTCTTTTGAACAAAGCTCCCTCCATCTCACTGGCCTGTGAGGAGGCTGCTCTGAACTGGCCCCAGCTCAGCCAGTGCCTGCCTTGCACAGGAAGATGATGCACAGCCCTTGCTCTCCCCTCTCTCCTCAGAGCACCCATGACCTTGAGCCCTACATCTGGCTGGAACAGCTGTGCACCCTGCTCCCCCATACCAGGACTCAGTCAAGACAATTTAGATGTGGTTACATTTAGAATAACCAGGACCTCAAAACCGACCTGCAAAACAAAAAGCAGCAGCAGCAGCAGCTTGTCAGTTCAGCCCACTCCAGAGGAAACTGAACACAGACTACTCACCCCGGTTTGGTAATACAGGTATCTATTTTATTAAAAAAGTTACAAACAGGTGGACTGTAGGGTTGTCTTACAAAATGACAAGAATGAATTCTACTGGAAAAAACTTTTTACAAAGCATTATAGGTAATTGTTCCATTTTTGCACTTGTTATTCCAGATTTCACCTATGACTGATAAAGATACAGTACATTAGATACAAGATGTTAGGTTACATTTTTATTTGTAGAGCCCTACTGCAGTGATTTGAACAACTCCTAAACAGATGCCATAGTAAAGACAATACATATTGCATTTATTATTAGCCTCTTACTCTAATAAGCAACTTCACATGCAAACTATTGAGGAAGCCTAAATAAACTTTTGGTCCCTTTTTCCCCCCAAAGTGTGCTGAAGAAACCATCTCTCATTTTCCCAGTCCTGTCACTCTAAGCTAGTTCAAGTTCAAGGTTTTTTTTTTTTTTTCTTTTTTCTTTTTTTTTCGCTGAGGTCAATGAAAATGAACACTGGTTTGAAAACTACCCATAGGAATGAACCACTGATCAATATCAACCAACTTTTTCCTTCTTAGACAAAGGAAAACTAGGATCTTTATGAATTACTTTYGTATCCTATTACTTCCTTACAACCTACAAAAAAGATCAACAACCATCACTTTAAAAAAAGAATCTACTTTGAATACAAGGTTTGGTTTAATTCTGATATTAAAGTGCAAACCTAAGTATTAGCCTCAGCCTGTTTATAAAGTTTGTACAAACAGGAAAAAAAAATTTCAAGTAACCCCACAGAAAAAAATCAGGTGTTTCAATAACCAGGCAGAAATCCTGGCATCCTCTTCTTTTCAGGATTCAAATTCAACACTGAATGTAGACACAGAATCTTTATTTCTGCTAATATTGTAATGTCAGCCTGCATTACTACCAATAAAACACATTAATATTGAGATACTGTACCGGTGATCTTTTATTGTTTTAAATGCCATCATCCACAATACAATTCGTGAGTTTTCAACTGCTTAACCTCATATATCCATCACTGCTTTTACTGGAGCTTTTCTCATAGATATTTAGCTATTACAGGGAAAGAATGTACATTTCTAGAAGCATGTTCAAATGACTAAAGCTGGGCTCCTAAAAACCTAGAACTTTGGTGCAGTAGGTGAGCTGCAGTTATTAAATTTCTGCAAAAAAAAATTACACATTTTAAACCACTGCTAGAAAAAGCTCTCATGTATGCAACACGTTAATAAAAGTGAACAAAAAGATTTCGTCTGTTCTTTGTACATTTTCATTCTGCTCTTTATACCTGTGTTATTGTTAAAATTTTCAAGTATTCAGAGAAAATGTTGATCAGGTAAACAATAAGGAAGGCAATGGCTGTTTAAAGCACGCTTGCAGTTAGTATCACTGAAACCTGGTGCTTTTCCCCTTGTTACACCAACTTGTCTCTAATATTAAACTTGTTTATTGGGGAAAGAAAAAAACAAACTAAAAAGCAATTTGTGACAGTGCAAGAAAAACTTTAACAAATATTGCTTTAAAATATTATTCAGAAAGACAAATATTAGGAACTATAAAATGTAAAGTGATCTTATTTGCATTAGATTTACATGTGCAGAGGTCTACTAGATGTCTTTTACTGTGCCAGGCAAAGCTGAGCTGACAGAGTAGGCATAGAGCCTGTTTTGAAGGATACATTATCCCTTTTCAAAGGCATAGRGAAGCTATTTGTAAACAAGCAAGTTCAGAAACTCAGTAGAAGGAAAAGTGTGCTGCCGTTTTTCAATGCTACAATTGTCATTTTCAATGAAGAAACCCGAGATTGCGAGAAACATCAGCTGGAGACTTTATATCCCATTCCAAGTAATCCCTACTGTCAAATCCCACCAGTTACAAACACATTGTCACAGCTGCATTTGCCAAGAAAAGGGATACTACATCCATACAACAGAGGTGCCTTCAGTATCTTTTCATGACACTGTCACACGTAAACAAAAAGTCTCAAAGAATGACCAACTACATTGTAGGAGAAAACCTTGCAAATAGAAATAAGCACTGATGCGAGGTAATATACAGAAGTAACCATTTGTTTAAGGCTCAATTTATTCTCCATTAAAACTCTCTTCTTTTAAAAGGCATTGAGTAGGTAATACTGAGTTTAAGTATTTAATAAATACAAGTTCAGAAATTGATTAAAGAAATCAATTAAAATATTAAAAATGAACTCTTGCATATTAGCCATTATATGAACTTAGAAAGCTATAAAAGGACTGATAGATAAAGAACAGATTTTAAAACTTATGGTAAACATGCTAAGCATTCTGATTAAGGTGTGTGGATCCTGGAGGCCACCAACCTTATGCACTTAGATGTATGGCAATGTGCTGTAATAGAGACAGGTTTACCAAGGCTCAGCTCTGCAACCTGGGCTGAAAGTTCTCCAAAGCAGCATCTGTGCAAGTTTCCTCTGAGTTTTATCTGCAATTTAAACAAAAAAAAACCTAATGAAAGCCATATTCAATACACATCCAAAGTGAATACATCTCCTTCCACTGTCTGGAACAGCCAGTTTTCCATCCTGAGCTCCAAAGCACTGTTACACAGCAACATTCCCAAATTCTCCACTAATCCTGGTAATACAAGAGGCAAGCAGGTAACAACTTACTGCTATTAACTTTGTAACAGCTGCTGCTGTGGGATATGAAATTGCATCTAACCATCTGAAAAAGCCAGGAAATCTAAATTATCCGGTACAGATTCACCAATGTAAAACTCAGTGAATGTGTAACACCCAGTAATAKAAAGCAATGGCATTTAGCACAAGTTCTGGGAACTGGCAGATGACACAACTAATTCAGTTTTGACATCTGAGCTCTCAGCAATCAGATCCTCTAAATGACTCCTAAAAAAGCCCCTTAGTATTCAGACAGCCTCAGCAAGGACAGAGCTGTACACCACCATCTTCAATCAAGCACACCAACATGTTACCAACAYGATCAAAACATCTTTGCATTTCAGATAACTTGCTTGTAGCTCCCAGGATTTAGCTACAGAGATATGCTAAAAGTCTCAGGCAAAGCTCAAAGTCTGTAGAAACCTGTCATATGCACATGCATGTACTTTATTCTAGCTTGACCCCTGGCTTTTCAGGAATTCTGAGGAGCCTTCTCAATTCTTGGACTAATACAGATCGACCCCAAGAGTTAGATCCACCCCAAAAACTTTATCTAAATCAAGCATTCAATAATGTGGCTGACAAAGAAYTGCTGGGAATAGTAAGARCAGAAAAATTTAGTSGCATTTTCTTCCACGTGCCTTTYAGCACCCTTGTATTTGMAGGCTAGGAACCTCCCAATTCAGAWTTGTTATCTTTCCATTTAACTTGTGTTTAGTTATCACAATTAACACGCTGTAGTACCTCATCTGACTTCACTTGCCTGTGATATTTTATAGAACTCTCTGGTCTCTTCTGTAAGCAGGCAGGAGAAAAGGGGAAGTTATACAATCTAGTACAACGAACATATCTGGGTTGCACAACCACATAGACCAGAAGAGAGTACACTTTCAGTTTTTACTCCTACAGAGGAATGCTCTTCCTTCAACCTTGCTAATACCAGTTACTCATGAACRGAGGGGACAGAAATCACTAATCAGCATCAGTCCTTCATCCCAACATTAAGGTGTTACCAGTCCTATTAGTACCAGAAAGACTTTTATGCACCAGCATTGCAACAGGTACTATATTTYAAAGAAGATTCAAAACAAGAAAGTGTCATACTGAAAATTCAGGAAATACTGGAGCAAGGAACATAAAGCACCTCCTAGACCTCTCCTATCTCTGAATGCAAGAACAAAACGACAGAAGACCAGTGCAGAAACAGGAAAGGGGAGRCAGGAAACAGGATGTGAGAACACCACACATTTTTAAAAGGAACTATGGGTTATACTGACTATGCAGTTATGTTCCATCCTTCATTTCACCCAATGCAGCTGACTGGAGCAGCAGCTTAAGCAAATCCTTCTAAAAAATGTCATGCAATAACCTACACATCATAGCTGACAGACAGGCTGAGRTATCAGTATCAAAAAGAGGTTAAGTGGCACCTATGAATTAAAACTGACACTGGAACAGCCTCAGGCAAAGCCAGGCCCAGCAAAAAAATCCACCCCTACCCCTCCTGTGGGTTTCTGCACCAGACCTGMAGGGCCACAAACTGCTGCTCTGTGAACTGACACACACCTAAGGCTCCTCCTGGACACAGCCAGGTTACAGAACTCAGAGATTATGACAATTATCCCAGGACACAACTGTAGCTCAAGCCCACTTCCTACACACAGGTTTTCAGACAGCTGATTCCACTTCCTCAGTTTCAATTTACCTAGGAGGGGTCACACCTAAAACAGAGGTTTGACAAGCAGCAATTGTTTCCTGGATCACAGATAAGAAGAAGGATTACGAAGCTKATTAGAGCTATCACAAGACATCATCAACACCTCTCCTACACCAGAGAACATCAYACAGAAATTATCAAGCAGCAAAGACTTAAGATAAAGTTAATGAGACCCTACATCTACTCAATCAAAGAACAAGGACAGAGTGGGAGCCAGGAAGAGGAAAGCACCCCAAAAGTGTGGGGCTGAAATAAAATATACAGAGCATGGAGCCTGWGAAGAGCCAGAATGAGTAATAAAAGTTCCAGACATGGCGAGAACTGGGCTGAATAGGGGACAGTCCAAGAAGGAAAAACTCGTTCGGCACGGGTGATGAGACTACACTGGGCAGAGGCAGCATTGCCCAGAAATAAGGAAGCAGTTTGCTGCTAAAGGCTTGGGATCACTGTGTTAGCCAGGCAGAAGGAAGGAGAGGAAATCTGTATCACAAAAACTTATGATCTACTCTCTCAAAAGCTCAGAAAGACTTAAGAATACAGATGTTTCTTCTGAAGCAACAACACSTTTAGGAAACCCACCAAATCTAGGCGTAAATTGCCATTCAAAGGAATAACATGTGGCCCTGTTGTACATGAATTTCACCTTTAAATGTGCTACTTAAGGGCTAAATCCAGAGGCAGACAGTTACAAAGCCTCCCTYAGAAGCAATCAATTCCTGAACAATAAATTTCAAGGATGAAAGGCCTGATTTTGTCAGAGTTTAAGACAGTAACCTGCACAAGATGAACCATTAGTACCCCAGGGGATTGCCATGCCCTTTGGCATGATATTTCTAGTCCACATTATCTTGTTTGTGAAGCTGCCTTAGAAATAGCTSCAACATTACATTACGATACACAATTCAGGAYATTACCCCTGCAGCACTCAATCTTAAAAAAAGCATAGTAATTTCTTAAATTAATTTCTTCCTAGAACTCCAYAGACTTGGAAAGTGTGATTAATGTACTAGGAAAGACTTTATTTGCATTTTTCTCTGCTCCAAAACAAGAAGTTGGCTCACCTTTCAGCAAGCAAAACTCAAACTTACACACGCCTCTTACACAGTGACAGACGCCCTTCCTAATTTCACAGAACTGGAGATAAAAACATCTTGTATTATCTGTAGCATGACAGTGCTAGGGCCACAAGCACCTAAAATTTTATATTCACAAAGCACTTGATAACAATCTCAAAGACAAGCTTTCAGACTTCACTCTCTGACCTTGCACTCAAGATTAAAGAGGATACATGGTCCAAAGCTTCCAGTAATAACCTATTTTCCYTCTTGTCACTCAGACACAAAAAGCTCCTTTGAGTTAAGCAAGTTACTAACATGGCAGTGGGAGTCTGAGCCTCAAGCAGTGCAGCTGTCAGGAGGGGCAGCTCCTTCCCCTGAATTTTCATRTCCTCCTTCATTCCTGCACTTGCCCTCGGAAATCACAGCAAGCTGTTTGCYAAGACAGGTCCAACAGACAACTGGAGGTCTGAGGGACCAGCTGGCTGTACACAGAGTACACCAATGGTGCTTTGCAGCAACATTGATTGGAGTCAGTGGTGAAACCAGACCTGCAACAGCTACAGGGGAAACAAGAGTGTGGCAGGGTCCAGAACTATCTTATGGGAATGCACATGGGGGAGGAACAGACCCTTTCAGAGTCAGGTGAAAAAGGTGCTGAAAAACACGTGTGAAAGGCCAAAGGCAGCCGTTCTGAAGGAAAAAAGTAACAATCAAAGCAACACCTGACMCAGGGGAAGCTGTACAGAGGCCCCTCTGATCGCTGCACTTTCGTCACACCTYTTATGAGTCACTGGGAAAGGAGAGTTGTGCATTGGGAAGCCATTTTACAGTATGCTCTCTGCTCTGGAGATTTGAGATGAAGAGCACTTTGTGCACGCCCTTGACTATTACATGTGGGCTTTGAGCCACTTCTCACCACTCAGGGTGGTTCTCTTGCAAGAGAAACTTATTCCACTGATAAGGCAGAAGGGTACTCCAAGTGCAGCCAGTTTCTTTACCACAAAATCTTATTTCTTCTAAACAAGTTCCAAGTCTTCTCAGAAAAACTAYTGGGAAACTTGGTCACAATAAACCCAATGAACTCCAAGATAATTTCCATTACTTGAAAGTAATTCAGGTACCAGCTACAAGAATGAGCCCACTGCAACATCACAAAACATTATTCAGAATAACGTAACATCAAATACAGCACTGACAGTCAAAACAGGTGCAGATGAGATCATTCACTTTATGTCATTGTAAAATCACTGCACGCAAATGCAGCGTTCCCTGATGAATCCTACTGAGGTAACACAAGAAGTCCATTTGACTCAAATAACCATGTGCACAAGCTCCAATCTCCTTTGGAGGATGTCTGCCTCCAGGTTAGACTGCCTCATTTCAGACTTTCTGTCACTTTATCTCTTAATTAAACACCATGTTTGGGCACCTCAATTAGTTATGACTGCTCCACCAACCTGCTCTGTATGGCCATGGTTGAGGTTTTTCTTAATTTCTCTCACTGGACGATGCAAGTTGTACAACAYTGATCTTGTTTTTCAGGCAGGGAGGCATAGTTCATTTGCCTGACGATCTCAGCAAACAGTTCATCCACCATTGTTTTGCTCTTGGCTGACGTCTCCATGAAGGGGCAACCCCACTCCTGAGCCAGGGCTCTGCCTTCTGCAGATAAGACCTCCCTCTCCGACTCCAGATCCACTTTATTCCCCACTAGGATCAGAGGAACTTTCTCGTATCTCTTCACCCGGACAATCTGGTCCCTCATCGGCTTGATGTCCTGATCAAACAATCCAACTGGTTAGTACATGCAAGGAATCACAGGGAATTGCTACARAACCACTACAGAAACACATTTTAATAACCCTCACATGCAAGTGAACATTAAAAATACATCACAAGACTTCTTAAACTCATAGTCACATAGATCTAGAACTCAAGAGAAAATTTACTACCTATCACTAAGTTATTTTTTCTTTTATATAAATGCATACACACTTTATATAGAATTTATGTGCATATACAAACAGAAAGTGCCTGCTGTGCTCTCAGGCAGTCGGTTCWGCCAGAGGAGGACACAGTATCACTGCTCTGAAGGCTGGTTTCAGCTTTCTGAAGAAGTTGTCTCAAGTCTAAAGACCTGTAACCCTAGCAGGGGCATGCCATTACACAACCATTTAGGAAGTTTGTGCTTAGTTTACAGCTTGAGAAAGCCAGCAATTTAAATAAAGCCTTCTCACTCCTGGAATGCTTAGAATAATTCATTGTGAACACATTTAATCACATGTAAGTAACCAAATTAGATGTTGTAAAGAGATTTTATTACCTAGAGATGCATTTATTCAAGTCTGAGCCGACATGGGGAGTTTACATTTGAAAGTCTGAGTCAGCCTCCTCTGCCCCCTGAGTGTTTTAAGTTACTATCAGTACTACAAATTCTTGCATAGTTCTGAGACAAAGCAATCCCAGCGTTTGAAGTTTCCACTGTGTAAAGAACTGCAGAGTGGTTTACACCTACAGCCTTGAGAGCAAACACACTACAGACAGACGGGAATAATTAAATATTAACAGGGTGGATTACTGTACATCCATTCCTCAAATAGTGCAGGCTCACTGGAACCCAAAAAATCAGTGAAAATGAGAGCAGAAGCATCCCAATGTCACTGCTGTTGTTTTCCAGAGATAACCATGMCTTCAGTTTGCACAGGGCTGCTTCGAGGCCTCTGCTAAGATAACGTTTAGCCTTCAGCAGAAGCAAACAGTGGGGGTGTGCAAGGTCTTGCCAAGCAGCTGGAACACACCCAGCTCAGCAGCCCAAGCCAAGGCAGGAGTTGCAAATCCCTTCGCTGCACACAGTGCTGCTAAACTCACGTATTGCCCAAAAATAAAGCCCCGTTTCTACAGGCAGCTCASACCAGTTACTGGCTAAGATATTTCCGCATTTTGGAAAGTTTTAATAGTTTAATAGAAATCAAATCCAGACCCACAAATTATCGTGTGTATCTGGTTTTCCTCTCCAGTACTCCACCTACGCTGTGAGAGCATCGAGCTCATGCTGGACAGGAATATATTTTGGGGAGAGGGGGCGGAAAWTAGGAGCTCACTTAACAAGTCACAACTGCAGAACAATGAGACTCTCTTCAGGAGCAACTGCAGAAACATGCCTTTTAGGAAGGAGAGGGGGYTGGAAGGGGAAGTCTCGCTTTTAATATCGAGTGATTTCTTCACAAAAGGGGATTGCCAAGAGATTTCTGTTGGGGAAGTGGGGGCTGGTCATTGTTCTCCAGCACTGCGTGGGATTTAACAATGGTGGCACYCTGATCAGTACCTGCAAAGCAAGCAGTTTTCCATCAGGAAGCAGGGCTGGWAAACGCGCTTTCAAGCTGGGCATTTACACTTTCGGCCCTTCGGAGATAAAGAACCTCCACGCACACGTGGCTGCCCCTAAAACTTCCTCCTCGGCCCAGCGCCTTCCCCGGGGGAGGGACGGCTCCGTCCGAGGACGGGACGCCGGGCGAGGTTACCTGGAAGGACTGCTGGTTGACCAGGCTGTAGACGAGGATGAATCCCTGCCCGTTCTTGATGTAGAGGTCGCGCATGGAGGCGAACTGCTCCGTCCCCGCCGTGTCCAGGATCTCCAGCACCGAGGGGGACGAGTCCACCTCGATCTCCTTGCGGTAGAAGTCCTCGATGGTGGGGTCGTACTTCTCGATGAAGGTCCCGGTGACGAACTGCACCGTCAGGGCGGACTTCCCCACCCCCCCGCTGCCCAGCACCACCACCTTGTACTCCCGCATCGGGCCCCGCTCGCCGCTCCCCGCCGGGCCCGGGCCTAGGGCAGGCGGCACCGCGGCCCTCGCATAGCCCCGGCCCGCCTCAGGAGAAGGGCGAGGCCCCGCTGCTCCTGCGCCGTKCTGGGGGGAGCGAGCCCCCCGTCAGTGCCCGGCGCGGCCCCGGCCCCGCTGCGCTCCCTCACCGCCGCGCTCCCGCCATCGCCGCCTCGGCCGCGGGACCCGCCCGCCAGGGCCACCCCCACCCGGAAGGATTTTGCTGAGGCACCGGAGGCGGCCCCGCCCCGCCCCGCCGCCGYCCGCTCACTTCCGGCGTGCTGCGTCACGGCCCGCCCGAACTGCGCCCGGGGGGGCGGTTTTCAGTGTGGCACCGTGGCACACGCGTTGMTGGGGGACGGGTTTCAGTGTGGCACCGAGGCAGCCGCGCTGTGCTGGGGGACAGGTTTCCGTGTGGCACCGGGGCACATCCCTGGCCGGCCCCCAACATGGCGGCCTCGCGGTGGTGGGCGCGGCTGAGGGATCGCTCTGTGAGGGGCGCGCTGCTCCTGCTCGGCACTAGACAACTTGAACTCTTTAAAAAACTCCTCTGAGATCCCTGCTGGGCACAGCCCCGCCGGGAGGGGAGCCGGGCTGTGACACCGGCACGGCGGTTCTTCATCCCTGGGAGCCCGTTGGGCTGGTGACAGAGGGTCACCAGGGTGATCACAGGGGTGGAGCACCTCTAATATGAGAAAAGAGTGAGAGAATTGGGATTGTGCAGCCTGGAAATGAGAAAGCTTCGGGGTGATTTAATTGTCTCTTCCACTGCCTGAAGAGAGCTTACAGGAAAGACAGAGAGGGACTGTTTACAGATATATGTGGTGACAGGAAAGGGGCAATGGGTTCAGACTGAAAGATTAGATTAGATATTAGGGGAAAATCTTTACTGTGAGGTGATGGGGCCCTGGCACAGGGTGCCCAGAGAAGCTGTGGCTGCCCCTGGATCCCTGGCCGTGCCCAAGGCCAGGCTGGACATTGGGATTGGAACACCCTGGGATGGTGGAAGGTGTCCCTACCATGGCAGGGGTGGAATGAGAACATCTGCAAAATACCTTCTGAAAGGAATGAGAAAGGAGTGTCTTTACAAATACATTGATTCTAGGGGTAAGATAAGGCTGATATTAGGAGATAGAAAGAAACAATGGAAAGGATTTCCATAAGAATTCATTTGATTGACTTATTTTAGATTTTGTTAATGGACTATAAGAGCAGAGATATAGAGATGTATATTGAAAGGGGGCAATGTATGATAGAAAGGGGGGTTTTATTAGGTGTTTTGGGGAGCTTGTRCTKTKCAAGTACTTTAGTTAATAGGGAAAGAGAKAGGGAATTGTGGCTGAAAAATTAGGATAAAAAGAGGCTGTGTCTTCTATGAATTTGAGAGACTCCATGAAAAATGCTTATGACTTCTCTTTTTATTCATGAATAAAGTTGTAAGACTCTTCTGCCTTTTTTAGACATAAATTTCTAGCACTTGTAGATTAATTTTCTTAACAATTTGGGGGCTCGGTCCGGCAACCCAAACCACTCTGTGACCCTGTGAAAGCTCTCACCTCTACCTGCGAGGTTTATCCGGTGCCTTCACCYCTCCCCGGCTGCCACACGCTTTGGCAGAGCTTTGCCTTTGTCTCCTCGCTTTTCTCCGGATCCCTTTCCACGCCAGCCGTCCCAGAGTGGCCCGAGTGTCCCGGCTGTGCTCAGCTCACGGCTCCGAGCAGGGCGGACAGCAGGTGTCAGCACGGCACCGGAGCCATCCCTATCCCTATCCCCATCCCCATCCCCATCCCTGCCCGCCCCGAGCCTCCCCCGGCGATCGGAGCAAGTAAATAAAGAGAATCGATGTCTGTTTTCTTTCTAAAATGAAATCCCCCCCCAGCCGCTTCAGACCCAGCTCTGTGATTCCCACCCTTAGGAGAAGCTGCCCTCTAATATAACTAAATTTGTTTCTGCTGCTTCCTGCGGTCTGCACAATTTCAGCAGGCACGTGTGAAGTGCTGGATTTGTCCCTTTGCCCTCCGCATCGCCTGTTTGATTGCAAGTCCAGGGCAGACACAGAGCCTGGTCAAGGCTAAAACCGTCCAGAGGCACTGAGGAGGTGACTCTGCTTGTGGCTGGTTTCACAAACAGCTTTATTTTATTCATTTCTTTTCCATTTTATTCATTTCCTTTCTCTTTATCCATAGAGAGAGCATGTCCATTGTGGGAAGAGGTCACTGAGGACTTTTATCCTCAAATCTTGCTTAAGTTACACCAAATTCAATTCACTCTTCTTTGTTACATGTAAGTAAAAACCCCTCTCCTTGCTTTCGCCGTTGCCTCCAAAATTGTGTTGTCAAGTGAATCGCTGGCAGGAGGCAGACGTGCCTGGATGGAAGATTTTCATGTGGCTGGTGAATCAGCTCCAAAATGTAAAAAGGTGAGCATTAAAACAGGCTGCCTCCTACTTCAACCCCATTAGAAATCACGAGTTGTTGCAAAGTACCTTAATGCACTCAGGGTGCTYGGGATAAAGGAGAGCCGCGGTTGCTCCCAGAGGAGCTTCCCATCTAATTTTAACCATGACACAATCGGCGACAGTGACAAATGGGGGGAGGGAGAAAGGGGGCAAGGGAGGATGAGGGTGACAATAATGAGATTACACGGTCACTTAGGTTCATTATCTGCACGTCTTTGTGCCACTGCTGGTCCATTATGTTTGTGATGGGTGGAGGAATGACTGCGGGAGACGAAGGGGGCAAAGAGCACAGCGGGAGAAAAGCCAAATATATTTTTGTGCAATTGACTTTAACCAACAACGCCTTGCTCTTGGGCTGAGAGGAAGCCCAAGCAGGTGGCCACGGGATTGGGAAAATGGATTTTTTTACCTCCTTCAGTATCGATTTGGATTCCCAAGATTCATTTCCCAACTCACAGCATTTTATACCTGGGCATAGATTTCTGCAGCTGAAAGAGAAGGCGGATCTCAAAGTGCACAGGTTGTTCGTTATCCTTGAGACGAATCATTCCCTTGGTTAAACAGTTTGCACAGCTCTTTCACCGCCTTGTGCCCCGCCACATATCCCGAGCCACAAAAATAGCTGGTGATGTAAAAGGTTTTGAAACTCKGGATGRGAAGAGCTGCTTCTGCCATAAATGGCCAAGCCCTGAGCCGGCCAGGCAGGGCAGCTCCTGCCGATACCGCCCCTGCCACTCCCTGGCTGTCACCATCCCCTCCCGGCGAGGTGCGGCACATCCCGGGTCAAAGGCCTGATTTAATCTCTGCTGCCACTTTCTCCACGGCTCCTGCCAAGGAGAAAGGAGCAGGGCTCAGCCCTCGGTGCTGCCCCAGGAGGGTTTGCCCTTTCTCAGCAAAACAACCTTCCCAAATGAACATCCGGGCAGGATTCGATTGCTGCCAGAGCAGCTCTGTGCTGCTGATGGACTCAGCTGCTCTGTGCTCTGCCTGCAGCCAGCAACAATAAAGCAGGCTCTTATTAAATTAACCTGCTAAGACACAGATCCTGCAGGGATGTTCAGGGAACAGACAGATGGCACAAGCAAGGGCCAGGAATAATTGCAATCCCCATCTCACCAATGTGAGAGATGAATCCTGCCCGGTGCTGTGCCCAGCAGGGAGGAGGAACTGGGAGCAGCACCCTGAGAGGTGACAAAGGAGCATCTCTAAGCCGTGGGTGGAGTGAGGAGTCTGGAGCATGTCCTGTGGATGCCAGGGTGGGTCTGCACCACCCCCAGCAGCCAAAGCCTCCTCACTGCAGTCACAGCGTGGGCACTGCGCGGCCACCACCGCCTCTCCGTGCTGTCCCCGCTGCCACCATCGATCAACTCTCATTCCCTGTGTCTGCCCCAGCTGCAGRCCAGGCTCTCCTCTGCCAGGAAGCCTGCAGCAGGCTGCTGAGCCAGGGCAGCAGGSATAGCCCGGATTTCACCTCACTTACCGTCTAGCTGGGGACATCATTTGCGTAAATACATGCAAAACCAGCTTAAGACCCAGTGTCGTTTCTCCTTCSCCTCTTCCAGAGGTTTTGCTAATCCACTTATTGTGCCTTATGGTGTTCAGCATGGAAGCTGCAGGGCAGGGACAGGCTCCTCAGGGCTCAAATGACTGCTGGAGCACCGGGGGCTGATCGTTCAAGGCGGTGGTGTCACAACGGTCACGTAACTGCAGTGATGGCTTCTGATCTCAGCACTGTCAGGTTCCAGTGAAATGYGTCTTAGGGGCTGGATGTGTCCACCTGGCCCAGACTCCTCAYTCTGAACCTGCAGAGATACTTTTCTTTTTTGCCAGCTTTTCCTTCCAATATAGAGATGACTCAGAGGCAAATCCTGAAGACCTTTCTCAGAAATTTCTGATTTTCTGCCATCCCTCAGCTTTTAGTCATTACTTTCATAGCCACAAAAGGCATGATGGGGCTTCAAAAGAGGCAAAGGCCATTTTCCAAAGCAATTGCTGATTTGGAAGGAAAAGTAGGGCTGCACWGAAATATAATTGATACAACAAGGAGGCTGTTGGGATTTCTGGGAGGAGAAGCATCCCAGAGGGGTTATCGCCTCTGATGCTGCATCTCCTGCCCGCAGGATCAGCATCCGAGCAGGTCTCTGTGTCTCCGGGTGCTGATGAGTCACTGCTCCGTGCAAGTGAGCCGGAGGTGCAGCCAGAAATGAGGTTTCACGGGTCATTCCTCTTCCTATTTTCTCCAGACGTCGAGCTCTCTCCTCGTTGCCCTTCACAGTCCGAGCTGCTGTAATCCTTTCTGCAGTGCCTCCAGCTATGGCTCACCGGCTCTGGGCTGGGCTGCAGCTCCCTGGCTCCCAAAATTGTCCTGTCCTCCTCACACCTGACACAATGCCACCCTCTCCTCGGGTACCACACATTTGTGCAGTGCTGATGGGATGGGGCTGTCTTCAGATTTGCCCTTGTTAATCCCCAACACATGGGACAGCCTCTTCCTGGAAATACATATACATACATATTTTAAAATTTCTAGCCAACAGTAGAGTAAAACTGGAAATGCAGCTCCTTAGGGCTAAAGGCAACAGTGAACACATAAACCAAACCTGTTGCTTTAAACCCCAAATGAAAAGAAAGGAGGGGGGAAGTCAAATACTCTGTCAAGGTATATTTTTAAGATTTGTGAAAATAAAGCAATTTTAAGCTGGCGTTTTACAGAAAGGTACCCATTTGCTTTTAGAATTCCACGTGTTTTCCCTTTTTTATCATATTGCTGCAGCATTTGCAATTCAAATGCTACAGAAATGTGTAACCTTGCTCATGAAATTTGCTGGCCAAATGAAGCAGCCAACAATTAATTAGAGTGAAACCCTCTGCTTTACTCTCATTGGCGAGAACAAGAGAGAGAAAATGTGAAATTCACCCCAAATGGGGTATTGAGAAAATACTTTAATATGATGTTGATCTTAATAAGCAAAACCATTTCTTTCCTCCCTCTTTTTTAGTAAATTGCTTTTCACTTGACAATTTCCTCACAGCAAAGTGACAAGTATTATTCCGAATCGTTAATTCCTCCACGCAGGCTCTGGTGCTGAGCTCATTAAAGCGTGCTGAGTGCCCGGGCAGGCGCTGCCAGGTTGTGCGGTGACCTGAGACCAGAACAGCCACTGCCTGCTGCTGTCCCCAGCCCTGGGACAGGCGCTGTCACCGAGGCTGCTGAGCGCCTTGTCTTGGTGGCAGGACCTCGGTGCCTTGGGTGGGTGACACAAGGATGTTGCTGCTGAAATATTTGTGCCTCTTTCCTGGAAAATCACTCCTGGTTGGGATGGGATGCACAATACCCGAGTTGTGGCAGCACTCGTGGAATGTGGGAGATCCACTGCCCAGTGGGCARTGCCACCCTCACCAACTGCTGCAGAGTGGCTCCTCCTATTTGATTCAGAATGATGGAATATCAAATCAGAATATCATAGACCATCTGCCTGGCATGGCCCCGTTCCCCGTGCTGATGGCACTCACTTTTGCATCCACCTCTTCTCTCCAGCCACAGCAGAGGATGTGCAAACACAGCAATATCAGTGGAGAGTCCCTGTGACAGGCACATGTCCCCAAACGGCCACGCTGCACATACCTCTGGTGAGGGCAGGGGCACATCTTGGATGAGATGCTTCTGGAAGAGCTCAGCCWGAGGCCMGAGGGRAAGGCTTTCCAGAGCAGGGCAGTGGCAGAGCTCGGGCAGTGGGAGCCAGGCAGAGCTGCTCCCCGGGCTGCCTTTGCCAGCAGCCACAAACCGTCTGCAGAGCGGGAACACGGCGAGCTCACCATCAGACACTCCATCAGCCATCCTGTCAGGGGAGGCCGACCGTGCAAAGCTGTGTGTCCTCCACGCCAGAGCCTGTCAACTCAGCTGGAAAGGACACCTGGCTGCTTGGAGACAATCCAGGCACCAGCAAGGGTCTTCACAACACCCCGGAGAGCTGCAGCCTGGGTAACRTGTGGCATCCATCACTGTCATCCAAGGGAGCCAAACCAGCAGRACTCAGAGGCTGACTGCTCCAGGARCCCGGGAACCAAGGGGTTAAAGTGCTTGGCCAGGGAAGGTCCTGGGAGGAGAAGAGCACTGAAACTGTTTAATTAGAGTATTCATATTGGACGGCGTTGCAAAGCAGTTAATTTCTCAACTTGAAAAAAAACAAAATTAATATTTGCCAGCCAGGATCAGAAGCCGTGGGAGCCATTGACAGCTTCGCTGGGGCTCCTCGTGCTGGGGAGSACTCCAGAGGTCTCTGCCATAATTGCCTGCAGTCTTTAGTATTTTGTTCTGCAGTTTATGAACCTGCTGGAGCATTTTGTGGATAAAAGCCGGTGATCCAAACCCCAGATGTATTTCTGCTTTAAGAAGCAAGGAGCGGCTGCCCTGTACTGCCTTCTGACACTTTGGTGTTTCAAAGGATTTCCTAATTTGAGCAGCCTGGAGGGATCAAACCAATGGCTGATGGCAGCAAAGCGTGGCTCTGCCAGGCTGGTCCTCCCTGCCTCCAGGACAGGCATCCACCTCCCATTCCTGCACAGATGGACCAACAAACAAACAGCCCTGCACGGACAGAGCCACCGCTCACGCCAAGGGCCCGCTGCCCCACTGATCCACAGCCACGGGCACCTCGCTGCCAGCAGCCCCTGAGCCAGCCCAGCCATGCCAGGGCCAGGATGAGGATGCTTTTCCTTCTGCCTTGTGCCACAGTGGATCTGGACACAGCTCCCGTGTGGGAATGTGGGGACACTGTGGGAACAGTGCCAGGGCTCATCCCTAGGTTAGTCCTTGTCCATGGGCTGGCAGCTCTCCTTGCTCTGCTCCATCTGCCTCACCCCTCAGGCTTTTCTCATCTGCCTTTTTTGCTTTTCTAATCTTTTCTCTAATATTTAATCCCATGCCAAATTCTTCCCCATCCTCTTAAAATTCTGAAATTCTCTTAATTATTTTTTTTCCTCAGCTTGTCTGTGTAGAGAAGCATCTTGGATCACTCCGTGTTTATTCTTTGTACCTTGTGCCATCACTACATTCCAATCACTCAAACATGAGATCTTTGCATATTATTCCTGTGGAGACAAATTTCTGCATGTTCCCTAGAAAGAAAGTCATCCTCCATTAGCCAGGGCTCTGTGGTGAATGAGAGGGGGCGTCCCAGCAGGAGCAGAGGCAGCAGCACAGGRTGCCACCCCACACTGTGCCTCACCGATGCAGAGCCGAGCTGGGATTTCTTTCCCAGCAATGTCTTTGCTCTTGAATGGCCGTGAGTGAAAGGCTGTGACACCCTCCATGGGCACAGCACCAGGTGAGGAGGGCTGGCACACGGCTCCCTGTCACCCTCCCACCGCCCCTGGTGTCACCCACCGAGTCTCAGCATGATGGGAAGGGGAAGGAAAAAGCCACCTCCCCCTGTGCAGAGAGACATTGCGCCAAGAGCAGAGAAAATTGATCTCTGGCTGCTGMGCCTCTCTAGCACTTTGTGTTGCTGAAAGGAATAATCAAGGCCAGCCCTGGAGAAGGCAAAGGCGGAAAGGAAATAACAGCTTTCCCTGTCTGATGATTTCTCTCTGGGGTTGGGGCCCTCCCTTGGGACCCCAGGGGTTGTTTTGGGAGATGCACTGGGGCTGCTTTTGCTCCAGGGGCTGTTTCAGCAGCAGATGCACAAAAATCCCACAAAATTTTGCTTTTCCTGCTCACTCAACAGGCCTGAGGGAGACGGAAAGAGGCTGCCAGGGCTCCCAGCTGGGCCCCCAGCCAGGGGACGGCCACACTCACTCACACTGGGCTTGCCAGCACAGCACAACTTCACTCCTGCCCTTCATGCAGGGCTGGGACAGAAGCCTGGCTCTCTCTGGGCTGGGGCCCTGCCCTGGCTRCAGGGGCTGGAGTTTGGGGACAAGRGTCAAAGTGCCACTCATGGGGCTGAGCAGGGAGAGAAGGCTCCTCAGCTGCCCACGAGCCAAGGGCTGAGCTTTGCCCTCCACAAGAGCATGGGCCACTTGGCACAGCCACCTCCAGCACTGGCTCAAAATCTGGATCTAGTAGTCTGTTGCCCCAACAATTACCTGATTAATGGAGAAACCCACACTCAAAGGGGAGTATGGAGCAYACCCTGGGCTGGCCCAGCCCCAGCTTCAGCTACTTGCAGCCCAGGGGACACATTTCAGCCGGTAGCTCCTCCCAGCTCTGTCCTTGCCAAGCTGCCCAGGAGCCGTGGGCAGAGCCGTGGCAGTGCCAGGAACCTGCGAGCAGAGCTCAGGGGGGATTGTCACATCCCCATCCTGTCCCGGGGAACTGTCCTGTCACCTCAGCCCCAGGTGGGCGCTGCCAGAGGGGGATGCTCCATCATTCGGTGCCTGTGGAGGCTGCAGGAGGGGAGAGGCAGAGGAGGAGGAGGAGGAGGAGGAGGTGGCAGATCTCTCCGAGCTCCTGCCGGTGCTCTGCAGCCCTGTGCCAGGGCCAGGCTGGCGGTGGTGGGCGTTCGTGACTCATGATCCCCGATCTCCGTCCGATGACACATTGGCTGCCAGCAGGACGGGCCCCCCGCCAGCACAGCAGCCCTGCAGCCTCACGGGAGGGTGGCTGGGCTCTGCCAGCAGCTGTGCTGATGCAGATGGGCTGGGAGGGCACAGCTGCAGCCCTGGGRTGCACAACCTGAGCTCCCCCCTGGCTGGGTGGGTAACGGGGCAGAGCAGGACCCTCTGTCCCGATGCTCAGTGCGGGAGGGCAGGGGCAGAGATGGGACCTGGCCAGGGCTGAGCGCAGCAGGCCATGGAGCCAGCCCAGCTCCCTCACCTCCCACAGCACCCTCCCTGCCTGCCTGCCCAGGACCTGGCTCCCGGCACCGGGCCCACAGTGACAAATGCCGTTAAAACATTCTTTATTAAGTGAGAAATCTCACTGCRCTCCCCACGCCAAGCCCTAATACAGTGCAGACCTAAATACAGCACTAATGCGAAAGCTTAAAGGATTTCCCATAATTGAGCAAAGCTGGCAGAGGGGCAAGAGCCTGGCTGGGGGGAACTGCAGCCCACCTCCCTTCTCAGAATGGGCTACCCTCAGTCCAACCCCACTGGTCCAATGTGGCCACAGCCCCCACCCTCAGACTGTGCAATGTAGGAAATTAAAGYCTTCCAAGGCCTCATCCTGCCCAGCCCAGAGCCCCGAGCTGCCCTCATTACCCTCACCAAAATCCCCTTGATTTATGCAATAGCACAAGTAGCATCGTCATGTGTGACCTGTGTGTCACCCGTCCATCCTCCTGCTGCCAGCCCTGCTGGGCCCTGCCTGTCCCAAACCTCGCTGCGGGTCACGGCAGGGCTGTGGGCACATCCAGCTTCCAAAGCACCAGGGATGCTCTGGGCTGTGGGCACATCCAGCTTCCAAAGCACCAGGGATGCTCTCGGCTGTGGGCACATCCAGCTTCCAAAGTACCAGGGATGCTCTGGGCTGTGGGCACATCCAGCTTCCAGAGTACCCAGGGATGCTCTGGGCTGTGGGCACATCCAGCTTCCAAAGTACCAGGGATGCTCTGGGCAGGGGAGCGGCTGAGGCGGCACCTGCTGCTCCCACACACCCCAACATCACGGGGTGGGGGTGGCCACCAGCACCCTGCACCCCAGAGAATGAACGGCCTTACCTTTGCATCGCCCCTGCCTCGCACAGCCACACACGGCTCTGAGCACAGCGGTGACAACATCCCAATCTCCTTGCTGCCATGGCAGGGTGTGGCCCTCGGGCAGGCTCCTRATGGCTTTGATTCAGACTTCTGTTTCTGTGGGGGAAAGCAAAACACAGTTTTCTTCAATAAGAGTTTTTGCAGAAGCTTTGCAAAGCACACGCACCTTCGGTTCGGTTCAGACATGCACAGCCCCAAACAGCCCAGCACCCCTTGATGTGATCACCCAGAGCAGATCACCAGCAGGATCCCTTCCAGACATGCAGGGCTGGGGACAGATGGGGACATGGCCACAAAGCGCTCAGGGCCGTGGGGAGCACAGGACATGCGGGAGCTGCAGCAGAAGCCCTGCCATGGAGATGGGCTGTGTTTGGGCGCTGTGGAGCATCAGAGCAGAAACCGCATCGATTATTACAGACACAGCGGTGGCTGCGGAGGGTGGGAGCAGCGGCTCCCTCGGGAAGGCTCCGGTAACATTTACGAGCAAATAATTTACGGGAATCATGGAGCAAAGCAGAAATACCTCGGTGGAAGGCAGCTGCAGCTGTGAGGAGAGAAATGGTGCAGCAGCACCGAACCAGGGCCAGCTGGGAGCTGTCACCGGGCTGTCCCCMAGGGGCTGCATTTACACTCTCGGGTCCAGGGCAGATGCCAGGGCACATGCCTGCTAAACGGACTGGCAGAACCACCCTGGGAAAGGTGAAACAGGGAGGGAAGGACAAAGCAAACACCGTCCAACTGAGCCCAGCCTGCCTGGCACCCCATCAGAGCTGCTTGCCAGTGTGCCGCTCCTCCAAGCCCATCCCCTCCAGGCTGTGGCTTTTTCGGCTTCCCTGCCTATGGGCACCTCAGAGGTCTCCTGGCTTGCTCACAGGGATCCTGTGTGTGCTGCCATTCCAGAGATGTACCAGGGGCAGGTCCCACCACCTTGGTGCATTGTCTGCACAACAGCTCAGAGCACAAGTGACAGGGTACAGGCTGTTCCTCACACTGCCCTGCGCTCTGACCYAACCCCTCCTGGGGACAGTAAAGGGCTGCTTGTGTTGGAGAGATATTTTAGATACACAACTCACTGGGGATTAGCCAAATATTTCTCCATTCTCTTATTTCTCATAATAAATAGATCAAAATTACCTATTTATCCAGCACTAAGTCCAGATTGAATAAAAACTGGCTTTGGACTATCTGAATATGGAGCAAGTCTTGAAAAAGTGTATTTTTCCCATGTTCCCACTGAAGCTTCAACAGCCAAAGAGCTAAATGGAGATTTYTGTATTAAACTTGACTTTCCCGTACAAACAAACCCTAATGAAAAAGAAGATAGATGGGCCAGGTGCTGCAAGACTTCAAAATGACACATGCTGTAAATACAGTATTTTGAATAATTTTGCTCAGATCTTTTAATCCAACTCTGCCTATAAAGCACTTTACAGCAGCTCCTCCTGTAACTTCAGCAAATGGGCCCCAGGTAAAATCCCACATCCCTGGCCCAAGGATGCTGTTTGGTCTTGAAACAGTTTAAAGTYTGTTGTTGATGGACTGCCCTCAATTTTCGGTGCTAGTGTGGGACTACCACCCCCACTCCTCCTCCATGGGGGAGGYTTCTCCTGAGCAGAGCTGGTGTCTCCAAGCAGCCAAAGCTCAGACCTTCCCACAGCTCCRAGGAAAGCATCACTTGACAGCCCCTGTCCAGGGAAACAAAGCCAGACCAAAGCTAGCAATAAAAATTATGAGTAACCATTCGGGAAGGATCCCGTGCTTCCCCATCAACTGCCTAGAAAAGTTTCAGTTCCACTTTTTTTTGGATCTTAGAAACAATTCAGACATTTAAGTGTGCCATCAGACAAGGCAGGAGTCATTTATAGAAGAAAGCTCTAAGTGGCCTTGACACACAAATAGAGTCAATTAACCTGCAAGGAGAAGTCAGGGGAACAGGCTGATGAAAAAGCAGCGGTTACATAATTTGTCCTGGGCTCGGTCTGTCTGTTCTCAAAGTCAGCAGCTTGTCCTGCTGGGGATGAGGAGCAGTGTCTGCCCAGCCTCGTCTGGCAGTGATTCCTCCAGCAGCGCCTCCTGCCCCGAGCAGCTCTGCTGCACCCAAATTCCTTCACACACTTATTCTCAAACTCCTAATCCCTCCYGACTCCCAGGAATCAGATTTTTAAACTCCTTTGTGAAAATGGCCAAGGATCTGGTGCTGGCACAGGCCCCTCTAGCTGCACCATGCGGGCTCATCCGTCACGCTGGTGTCCCATCATGGCCTGGGTGACACTCACACGTCACAGGGGCAGTCACTCACATCCTTGAGACTCCCAACGTCGTCCTCTGCTGCCCACAAGCCAAGTAACGCTGTGCCCTGGGACAGCCACGTGCCCTGGCTCGGTGCCTCCAGCTTTAAGCCTCGATGGAGCAAGGGGTGACCTCAAGCCAGTTTAAGGATAAAAGCCCCTTTTCTGCAGTGCTATTGGTAAGAAGGTGGTGACCAAAGTGGCCATGCTGTTGAGTGATTTTCTTACCTCTAAATTATGCAATGTTACAGAAAGGACAAACGAGCTCATCAAGAAGCAATTTTCTCTTGCAGCAGCCCAGAGCAAGCTCAGCCAGGGTGGCTCCAGAGCATGGTGAGAGGCAGCCCCAGCCTGTGCCAGCTGGAGGAACGAGCCTGAGCGGGCAGCCCGGGATGAGCCGGGCACTTGGRAGAGAGCTGGGGACTCCAGGCTGCTGCCAAAGGGGAGCTCACTGTTGTATTATTGCACTGGGACGTTCAAAACCGTATCTGACACAAATGCTGAAAGAGAAAAATTAATACACACATCACTGTGCTACAAAAGCTGCAGGCCTTTGAATGGGAGTCGATTGATTCTTCGTGGTTATCTTCAAACGCACAGCTCTGATCTCCTCTCTAATCACATCACAGACAGGGTCAGAAAGGAAGCATGGAAAAATACAAACCAAGCAGACCACATCACATGTGTCTCCRAAGGTCTAAGGCATGAGAGAAACCAAAAGGCAGCATCTGGAAAGTTTTACTTTTTATTTTTCTAAAATACAAATGTCTGTCTTGTGTTAGTAACTTTAATATGATAGGCCGAATGCATCCRGTAAAAAGGAGGCACTGGCTACAGAATTCAAAATACTGAAGGTATTTTCTGGAAAGAAATTTATTCTGTTGATCTACACTTCAGATATAACATTGATTCAAATTCATTAGTTATTATTTTTACATCAGAATCTTTGAAGTTTGGGACTAATAAAYTGGAACTTGAAAAGTTTTTAAAGTAAACTCCTATTAATGTGTAGATATGGATCCATAAAAAACATAACCAAGAATTTTATACACTTTATTAAAAGATCAAAAAATAAACAATAACAATATAGAAGTAACATACTAAAATGAGTAGCATTATGCACATTTCTAAAGCACGTACAAGCACTACAGCAATATAATGTGGCAAAAAGAAAAATAAATTCAAAGCGTACACCCTGTTGGTAGCAGTTGAGGGAATGAACTATCCTGTTATGGAACTGAAATACTGCATTAACCTATGCCTGTCTGGATCCAATGATATTTTAATTTCTTATAATTCCACAGGGCTAAGTGTAATTGTTTGTATATATTTTCTAAACTATACCATTAAATTGATATCTAATGTTTCCCTTACTTTGTTTTACCAGAAATGCCTATGAAAAGAAGAATGTGCTTCAAAGATCTACTTTACACAGTACAGTATAAATGTTTTTATATATTTAAATTAAAAATTGACAATTTAGGAGAACATTCTCTCTCTGATTTTAGTGATTGCCTAAAATACAATTCTCTATTTATAAAAAAAAATAGTGATCTGTTGTCGGGTGATGTAATAAAGGGTGGGGAGTTGGTTCATTTTCATGATCTAAAATAAAAATATAATTAAAACAAAGCTAATTGGAAAGAAAAAAAAAATCCCATAATCCAGTCTAAGAATGGTCTTATCATCCCCTCATCTGCTAGGATACAAAAGCCATGGCAACAAAATCATTTGGCTTCCACCACTATCAAATAGCATCTGTGTACAGTAATAAAGAACTGGAACCTTGTAATTCGGTGTCAGGTAATTCTCTCTGTTGTGTGTTTGGAAAAATAACTTCATTTTATTTAACAGTTGTGTTATTTTGCATGTTTAAATATCTCCTTTGAGAGGCATATAGAGTTATTTTTGATGATAGAGGATGTCAGTAAAGATCACTAGCAAAGATTTTAGCAGTGTTGTCATGATCGTGCTCATACCCCAACGAAGTTTGACCAGCTATGATTCATTTCACATAGTGCAACATATTTTTCTCTCATAATCCTAGAAATGAGAAAGAGCTTGATTATAGAAATTGATTACGGCAGAGGGAAGCCTTAATCGTGTGGTGCCTTGAACTAGCTGATTATTTCATATTAAAATCTAGGTTATTATATAACACCAGAGAGAAAGATGCAACATCTGATTTTTCCTCATTTTAAAGACCCTGGGGCTGCTCCAGTTAAGCAAACGACCACTTGCACAGCCCCGTGGTGCAGAGTGGGCTGGCTGGGCACACGCTGGCATTGCCAGGGGTTGGGAACACTGGCCAAGGACCAGCCCTTGGGCTTGGCAACAGCTCAGACCTTAACTCTGGGCAGGCAGGGAAGGGTGACAGTGACATCAGGTGCCACCTCCCATCAGTTCTGCTCTGGAGGACTCAGTGCTCGAGTCAAGACCAGCCTCACAGCAAAATCAGCGACTTTTCTGAAGCAAATGTAGGGCTTGGGTTTTGCAAGAAAAATAAAAAAATAAACTTTAAAAAGAAAATCCAACAAAAACTGAAACTTGTTCCAATCAAAAATAAATGGGTCAACACAGGCGCTTCAGCTGCTCCAAAATCCCCTGGCACTGCAGAGCCCCAGCAGTACCAACACAAACAGGAGCAGAGGCTGCTCACTGAGAGGCCACAGCTTTGCTCTCCTTTGGGGCCAACTCCGAGGGGTTTGTTAGCCCCAGCCTGGAGCACCCAGCTGACCACACTGCACCAGCTTCCACCTCCCTGCCCCAGCACCACCGTGTGCCTCTCAAACCAACACCACAGCTGTCACACAGCACAAAGAACTGGTCCCAGACAATCCCAACCCATCCCTGTCCATCCACGGCTCACCAGCTCCTTCCATTTCGTTACCTTGCCCCAAAAGGTTTATTTTTTTTAAAAAAATCAATAAGTTGCGACATTTGAAATTCRCTCTGGGATTTAAAACACTCGCCACAATGACAATCACCTCCCACAGATAAACACTTCCAGCTAGAAATAGGATTAGGTGCTAGGAAAAATGTGTGTGTGTGCTGCCACGGACCTCCCRGTCCTAATAGGATTCACGGAGAACACAACCTATCAGAAACATGACCCGGGGTGTGTTTGAAAATGTAGGCTGATTAAAAAAAGTAATTTGAATCTTTGCTAGTGACCTTACTAATTAATTCCGCACCGTTTCCCATTCTCTGTGCTGCAGGTTGGAGCTGACCTGTTATCAGTCTGCTGTATAATAAGCTATGGCAAACTACAAAGCTTTTACAACAGCAAAGCAACATCATGCTTTCAGATAAGTTTTATAGCAAAAAACTCCTCCTTTTCAAAGCCTTAGTAATACCTATCTCTTTTACAAACTTTTCCTGTATTATTACAGACTTTTTATATTCAAAATAAGTTCCAAGGATTTCTTTCGTGGACTATGTACATAAGTGCAAAAAAGGTGTGTCTCACACATTCGTACACTAACTGAATCAGTTTAACTGCAGCATATTTGTATCTTCAACACTGTTACGGGGTCATTCCACAATATTTTTTTTTCTTATGTACAGTTTTTGCTAATATAAATTAGTATTAAAATAGTTATATGCTTAATTATTTAGCCCTGATCGTAACGTAATCGTGTGAGTGTTCAATTTCTGGAGAAAAGAAAATTGCAGGCAAAGCTACAGTACTGAAACGGATTAATTCTGAATTCCCACTGTGTGAATGGATGTGWAATGAAAGCAAGACCGGTCACTACGTTGTAAATACAGGCTGCCTTGTTTCTGAAGTGAAAATACTGTGGAATAACCCTTGCCACACAACAATTTCTACAAGCTATAAAACCTGACTCTAAATCCATGTGTTGTAAACTTCTTGACTGAAAAAGTGACCTTAAAGACACAAATTCAGCGTTCACATGGGACTTTGGGATTTTAAAAATATTCAATCATATCTTTATCTGACAGTATCGAACTGTACCTTTAACAAGCTCATACTGTTACACATCACTTTTAATTTACATGTGAAAATTTCACAAATAATGTATACAAAGGTAGCCATGTTGTAGTTTTGTTGCCATAGCAACAACAACTTAATATAATTAGTTAACAATGAATCTATCATTGTAGGAGTTACATACAAAGTTAATTTTGTTCTTAAACTGTAAACTATACAAACTAGTTATGGACTGTATTCTATACCTTACCATGCTTCAGTGTTGGTTTAGAATATAACTAAATGGGCTGAATACATGTATTAAAAATTTTAAACTTTCTCTAACTCTCCTTCAAAATTAAATTCATTAGTTACTAAAGATATCAAAAAAAGCAATAATGAAAACCTTAAAAACTAATGGTAGAGAAATGAAAATATATGACATGAATTAATGCATTGTAGCCTAATAACAATGAGTTGTAGCTCTATTTACATTTGGATTAGGCTATCAACTATTTTTTTTTAAAGTTATTACAGTCTTTAACATACAGTATATACTCTAAGGCCTTCAACAGGCACATGGTAAAATCAGGTCAATATCAAACTAAATCCATTCAACAGGAATGGGAAATTAGATTTTCCTCATAAATTTCACCTTTCTCAATTTTCATGTCTGTGAAATGTACAAGGGATAAACAAAAACGAGGRCTCCAGTTTCTCAATCGTTGTGTACCCGCGCGTCCTAGAGCCATTCCTCTACCGCGTGTCCCGCTCTGGCCACCCGCGCGCCCGGTCCCGGGGGCTCCGTGGGGTCCCCGGGGAGGTAACGGCTTCTAGAACGTTTGCGATGCAAAAATACACAGTCCAAAATCATCGGCTAAAAATTTCCAACTAAAAAACCACGGCTGATTGTGAAATCATGTTCCAAATTACTAAAAACACTGTATTTAACAAAAATAATCTTAATAGTTTTATGAATCCATTTTATTTTAAATCCCTCTTTTATTGTCTGCTTATGTTACAGTTTAGTAGTAGTACTTTTATTGAAACTACTAACAACCTTTTTTTCGTGAAAATGATCAATCTCAGCTTTCATTTTCCCTCTGCATGACCCGTTTTATCCAAGTTTCAGCATTTCTTGCATATTGTTTGCATAAGGCTGAGAGAAATGGACAAAGAGAAATAACTTTGGATAAATAAAAAATATAGGTTCATGGAAAGTGGGAAGCTTATAAAAATGTCACTAAAATTATATTGATTTAAACAAACTTACATACATCTCTTGTCAAATAAAGGATGATATTCATGCTTTTATGACATTTGTTTAGAGTCACTAACTAGCTCGGTGACTTTGTAATAGTCTATTTAGGAAATTTATAGTCTGGCGACTGTTTTTTTTTTTCTTTTCTTTCTTGAACAAAGAAAATTAGAGCAAGTCATTGCACAACTAGTTTAAATAGTGCTACCTCAAAATGGCATTTTTGCCGAGATTGTTTTGAATTTGGTGAAGTTTAGTGCTTCAAGCTTTTCTTTCCTTAAACTCATTTACAAATTAACTCTAAATTTGCCAGCAATATAAAAACTGTTGTGGCACCTAATATAACTACCCTGAACATCCCTCATTGGACCTCTTTAATAAAAAATAATCCTTAAACGCCTTTTTTTTCAGTGCTTTAAATGTGACATGAAAACAGCTGTATTCTAGGTTTACATTCTATGCACATCTATGCCAGATGTTTAAGTMGATAAATAAAATAGGAGGTTACATCAAAGTGTCAAGATATACAAAAATCCATTTAGCACTGAAAAAATTTCAACCTCCTTGAACTCATAAAGCCATACAAGCTTGAATGCATCCTTTCTGGCTTAAGAAGATCAGCTCTGTTCTTTGTTGAGGCACTGGCACAGGTTGTGCAAAACCCATTTTTGATACACAAATAATTTCAAACAGGAAGTACTCAAATCCACTTTTTCCACTAACAATGTTATGGTTCTGGGAAACAGAAACTCAGTGGTGAAAAGAACAGGTGTGTGGTCACCAATACAAATGAGAGTCACTGATTTCAGGCCACACCACCGCTTGTGAGCACGGATGGCTGGGGAACATCCACAGACACAAGCGACTGTCAAAACTCAGGGTCCATAAACGAGGTCTCAGGATTGKTTTTTTTCCCCACTCTATCAGGGTTTGGTTCAAAGTCTGCTGAATTGAACAAAAGGATTCCTCAAGGCCTTTTTGAGCTGGGCTCCTCAAAGGTTTGTGCTGTGAGTGAGTCTCCATGGGCAGATGGTCAGAGCCTGCTCTGGGGTGCACAGGCTGCGCCCCAGGTGCCCCTCCATCACTTGTAGCCCATRGAGATACACACCTAGCAAACTGTCTGTGCTCACACTGCACAAGAGGGGGCAATGAAAATCAAACCAAGGCCCAGGAATTGGGACAAGAGAAGAAAATTTGGTTGTCTGAATTTGGCACTCTACAGGACCACTGTGAGTTCGGGGTGGTCACCCCTCCAGACACTGTGAGCTGGCCTCTTGCTTGGTTTCAATGACCATTCTCTTTCTCCTTGTACGGAGTTGATGGATTTACAACAGCAAATCCATCTCTTGCATAACGGCAATGATACTGTAGAGCTATGACAGGGATGAATTTGGTGGTATCCTCGACCAAAATGCATTTCTGCAGCCAGATTGTTCAGCAACGCAGCATAACGACAGGCGGGGCTGTCCAGGGTGCACGGGCTGACGTGGTTTCATTCGTGCGTATGAAAAGGAGGTATTGAGAACTAGCCCTTGTTGTGCAGCAAACATTGCTCTTGATCAAGTAGAAGGTGCCAGAAAAAATCCACTGACCAACAGGAGCTCCATTAAGATGAATGTTTATCTACAGCAGAAAGCTTATGCTGAGCTTTTTGCTGCTTTGTTACTGCTGTGTTTGCTTTAAAGGGCCAGAGATCAAGAGGGGGTGGGAAAAAAATCACCCACTTAACAGAAAATGGTGATTAAATAAATGGGGCATGCTRACAAAATTTCAAGAAGAGACACATACAAGATTTCAGGCCGAAAWGTTTCAGCATGCTTGGTGGAGACAAGCCCCAGGACTTGGTGCTACCCAGCCTGAGCTGAGCCACAGCCCCGGGCCCTCCCCAGCCAATGGCTGGCACCTGCTCCTCTCCAATGCAATGAGCTTTTGCCCAACTGAAGCTATCTCACTCCACCACCATTTTTTTTGTTGTTTGTTTTGACTGCACCATGAGAACAGCGAGAGAGATTGTGCGCCGTTTGCAGCTGAGAATGCACTTCAATGGACAACAGAGCTGCAGAAATCCCTTGATGCTTACCCCTGTCCGAGCAAATTGTTCCTGTCCCCTTATTGAGCCTGGGCTTTTGTGTTTTTTTTTTTTTTTTAAAAGTTTCCAGAATCAGCTCATTGTATTGAAAGAAATACCCTGAACTGGACTAAAATTACAGCTGTCCTTTCATATCACTTGTACTAAAAATTTGGAGAGTATCTGAAGGCAAATTTTAAATGATAAAAGGAGCATTTAACATAAGCAACTTTAGCTGACATTAACAGTAAAATCCAGCAAAGGGCAGAACATTCCTGTGTCGTGTTTTTCAAGCACATAATTCCTGTTTCCCACAATAACATTTTTAGTAAAAAACAAACAAAACCCCATAAAACCTACAGTATATGAAAACTTAAGACATAACAATAATGAAAAAATGGTATTGAGTATACTTGATAATGATGTACACTTTAAAACAAATCAATAGACTATGATGTAAACAAAACAGTAAGATAACACTTTAAAAACAAGACAAACATTTATCCATCGATAGTATACAGTAAACCAACAGTCCACTGTGCAGATGCACTTATCAGGATGGTAGTCATAAAATGATTAAGTGTGTTAAAGTAATGTGTTATAAAAGTCTATTATAATTTCCTACTTGTATATCTCATATAACAGAGCGCTGTTTGTTAATTGTTTCTATAGTGCTTTTTTTTTTTCTTTTTTTTTTGACATTCCCATTGATCAGTTTTTGGTTAACATGTAGGCTGCAACAGGCTTACTGTAGAGGTGGTAGAGAACGATAGAGGGAAGAAGGGATATATACAGAAAGGCCATGCGCAGCTTCCCACCAAGAAGTCCTGGTGCTCCATAATTTTACTGTTCAGAATTTCAACATGGTCTGCTGCAAGGGAAAGAAAAAACAACAACAAAGAATAGTGAGAAGTTAATACATCTATATTTTAAAAGTCATTCTAATAAAATACATTTACATCCCCATTGTGTTACTCAAGAGGTTGCTGTTAGTGTGTTGCAGAGAGACATTTTATTCCATTTTCTGACGTAGGGTGAAATTGCCAATAACACATTTGGCATCCACTTAAATCTGCACTTAGGGCTTTCTCTTTCCCATGCACTTCACACACAATGACAAGACAAATAATGAAAGGAAGAGGTGGAAATAATAATCTGATTTTCGGATAGGATGCCAGGCAGAGGTTGACYAAGSAGAGGGCCAGAGCAATGCCCAATCCCTGTTGGCTCTTGTTTCCTTCAGACAGTCACATTAAATCTGAGCCTAAGGAGTCACAGGCCACAGGCAAACTGAGCCCAGAGATAAAACACAGACACAGAAACCCTGTGCTCAGGGAACTTCTTCCAGGAGCACACGGCCTGTTTTGGGATGCACTCACAAAAATCCTACACTGAAGGACCCAACAAAGGACAACAACTTGTCTCCTGCAGAGCTAGACTAACCAGCCTGGCTACCACAACTTCATCAACCATGGAGGAAAAGAAAAACATCTGTCAGAGCAGCAGACAGATGGGTGCTTCCATCACCCAAATCCCATTCAGGGAGAGTTTCCTGAAAAATGCTAAAAACAATCTCAAAAACTTCAAGATGAAGCTCTTCCAATTGGGTGGACCAGGCTGTTTTACCTGTGTTATGGAAATGGGTTAACATGAGAGRTGTCATGTCTGTCTGTCTGTTATTTGGAACAGCACTAGAGTCTATGCTGAACATTTTCACTGATGGGGATAGCTTGGTGTCACCCCTCATCAACAGGGTCCACAGCCACAGTGAGCAGGTCATGTATACATATGGTGCTTAATTAAGGTCAGCASAGATAAGGGCCACCACTGAGAAAAGTAACTTCTGTTGATTGCTAATAGATATCATTACGGAATTGTTTGCTAAATTAATTTCCACCATTTAAGTACTTTCCTGTAATGTGTGACCCAAGGAAGAAATGGGTTGCATATCTGCATATACTAAATGGCTGCTTTGAGAAAATCTGGTGACCTCTTGTTGAATTGGCTGAACTGCTCTTTACTCTCTTGGGGTAAAAAACCACAGTCAAGAACTGAAACCATCCAGGAATTTTAGCTCATGAAAATGAGCTAAAACTCACAAAGAAGGGTGAGAGTGAAGACTATGTTGCTTGCCACATTAATTTTRATCTTTAACCCACCATCTTCTGCCCACCCCAAGCCAGCCCTGCAGATGCATAGCAGCTGCTGCTGACCCAATCCTGCTTACCCCAGGAAAGGAAATATGTCACTAACAGCAAGAGAAGCTACACCTTTTCAGCTGACTCATTACCAGAGCAGTCTTTCCCATCAACACAGCAAATCCCTGAGGCAYCTGCAGGCAGCTGGGAGGCGTGCAGAGCAAGAGCAACCTGTAAATGGAGCCGTGGGACTGGGGGGATGCACAGGGAGGCTGAAAACACCGCAGAACAGGTACAGCAGGCACAGGAAACAGTGCTCGTTATAAACCACAGGGCTGGTCCATGTCGGTGCTGCAGCTGCTCAATTCCTCTTGAGTTGGCAGAGCACGAAGCCAGTGGGGTCCCACAGGCTCAGCCCCTCTGCCTGAACCAGCCCTGTGTTCAGGGGATGCAGTGCCCATGTACAAATCAATCCACCGTAAAGAGAAAWACCAAAAAGGAACTTACTGTTCTATCGGAAACTTCTACATCTGTGAAACAAACATGCTGCTACTCAGTTCATCTACTGATAACTGGGATATCTACAGCAAAAAAAAACAAAGAACACAACACATTAAAACATTGCCTTGAGATCGGGCTGTTCATTCTGTCTTCAGTATCAGGCTARTAAGTACATCAGTGTTTTAGAAAACAGGATCCACTCCCAAGTCTTTTATTTTGCTACACATTAARTACGAGGTAGCTGCACCACAACGGATGCCTTGTGAGTATGTGATAATCATATTGGGATTTTGACTCCATAGACTACAAATCAGACAAAAATCCCCTGAAACTATCTGGCTGAAACGAGACTCATACAGCCACAGAGCAACGCTGCACAGGAATTTCTACTTTCCTCTCACAACCAATACAAGTCTGAGTAAGACCTGCTCTACCTGAAAATAACAACAAAGCACAGAAAAAGACTGGCAATTCCTACTSCGAGCAGTAAAACACTGCCTAGGACTTATGTAGGCAAAACTCCTACTGAAATCCTCATGACCTCACACCCGCAGAAGACTAGAGGATGCCCCCAGAGGTATTACTGCCATTCAGCATGGCTAACAGCCTCCTACAGAGCAAAGTGCTACCCYGGTTTCTTTGCAATCGCTCTAAACCTGAGAGCATGACAAATGGAAATGCTAAAATTAGTACTGGGGGAAAATTTTTTTTAAAGTGTTTGAAATGTCTCTGGTCTAACTGGGAGAAGTTGTGTCACACCAAATTATCAGGAAGCATCACTAGGACACGTTGTGCATATACAGTTCGCGACTGGTGCAGAAGCAGCCATCACACTCAGTATCTTCAGAGGAAAGTTTTGGAGAGAATTATGGCTCGGCAGACATGCATGGAATCCTATACACTTATGGCAGTGCTACAATGGCACGTACTGCACATCCAGAGTCATTTCTGTAGGGATGGGTGACATGCTACTGGCATAAAAAAAAACCCTTTASACTTCACAGCCTCCCCCCCGATTTTTGGGACTTTGAGGGAATTTTTTGGTAGTTTTTGAGAGTCCAATTTTGTGGTGGGGGGAGGCCACTTTGCATTTCCACTTCCACTTTCCAGCCCAGAGAGGACATGCCAAAATACCACAAGGAAGGATGCTCAGGATGGTATGCCTGCTTGAGACTGAAAGCAGAAGTGCTGCAGGTCTTGTGCGACTTCACGCTCGGGAGATTGACAGATTGAATGCTCGGGCCGTTTTTTGAGGCCCCCGGGGGGAGGTGTGTTTTTGCAGGAGAACCTGCACCCCTGATCGCCCATCCCTACGCTCCGGCCGGGCTTGTGCCCATCCCGCAGGTGGCAGGAGCGGCCCCTCTCGGATCCCCGGCCACGCACACGCACACGCTGCCCGAGCCTGCGCCGAGCCGGGCGGGACACGGCCCTCGCCCGGTCCTCGAGATCTCAACACGTGAAAGAAAGCCATTGAAAGGGCCAAACCTGATTGGCGGTAGCTGTTGCAGCGAAGGGGACGCTGGTGGCAGGAGTTGTTGCTGCAGACACAGTGGTGGGCGTAGCACCGTGCATCATGGGCACTTTCGGAAGGGAACCATGGAAGCGACATACGGGAGGGTGGAGCGTATATATATTTTGTTTGTTTGTTTGGTTTTATGTAACCATGGCAACATGTGGTGGATTTGGGGGCGTGGCAGGAATCACAGCAACAAGCCATGTGACATCGTCATGAAGGACACATCGGGGCGCAGCATGCAATCACAGTGCAAAGCAAGACAGCGTTGGGAAAAAAAATAAACAAGAGAGAAGGGGAAAAGCCAATTACAATTATAATTAAGGAAAAAACCAAAACATTCTCAACACTTAGTACATTTATAAGCAGAACAATGATGTATTAGACTCCGAGGGCCAAATTTCCAAAGGGGGGAGAGGATGGGTGTGCTAGCAAAAGCCCACGTCAGCTCGCACCCGTGGGGAGTTAGACACAGCCAGTGCACGTTCCTTTGGGTGGGGACATTTTGGCAAGCGCACCCTCCCGCCCGCCTGGGAAAGCTTGTCCCCTTCCCTCCCCACCCCGTCCCCGCCAGCAACCAGAGGTACATGATGCACTTTGCAGYGGCTGCCGCAGCCCTTTCACCAGGTTTTCTCGCCTCTCTCTAGCAGGGACGATGTTTCGGCACGGGGCAGAGCTGGAGGCACGGCAAACGAGCAGCTGGCAGCCCGAGCTCTCTCCGTACAAATTCAGCATGCTTCCTTCCCACCCTAATTCTATAGGATTTGGCAAAACTCCCCTCTTGCGGGGTGGGGGGTGGTGGGGTGTGGAGAGGGGAAGGGACAGAGAGGGAAAAATACACAAATGCATCTGAACAGCTACAATTTGCAGGAAGAGCATCCAAAAGGACAACACRGCAGCAGGGAGCTCGGCAGCCTCCTGAAGCTGCGCGTCCCACAGAGCACGGTGCTGGAAGGGATGCTCTGGTGCACACATGGGCATCCCCCAAACCCTGGGGGGTTTGTGGGGCCCAGGACCCCGCAGGAAGGCCCAGCCATCCCCACAAACATGCGGTGGGGAAGCAGACTTGCCTTCCCCTCCACCCCAGCAGCCACGGCGGGCCCCAGCAGGGAGGGAGCGTGTGCCTGCGGGCTGGGCACGCTCCGGCCACGAGATGTTGGAACGTGTGGGTTGGGGTTTCCTACAGGCAGAGGTGTATTTGAGGGACTCAGCTCCCCGTCATGCAAGCGATGTGTCCTCCCTGTGCTATAGGGATGGGGAGGTTCAAGAGCAGTGTTTAGCCATTCATGCCAGAGCTTTCAGACCTGCTCTTGGAAAGCCTTGCACCCTGCCCAGGGCTCCCACATCTCTCCATCTGGCTAAAGCAGGCACACACCTGGATGCTGGTAGTCTTGCATAACCTTGGCTAGAGGATGAAAGCTCAGCTTTCACCCGCCCTGCTGTGCCCAGCAGCTGTAGACAGAGGGGAGGTCCTCAGAGGCCTGCAGAGGTTTCAGTAAGACCCAGATGCTGAGCCTGAACAGAGTGGATCCCTGCAGCTCTAACGAGCACGTCCTCAGCCCCGCTGCCTCCCTGCATCCCACGTGCACTGGTACCTCCCTATGACCCCCTGCACTGCACACCTGACACTGCCCTACAGAGATGAATCTCCAGCCAGTCCACGGTCCAAGCCTTGCTTCTCTCACTGTACAAGCAGCCCCTGCTCTGGCATAAGGGCTGACCCCAGATGTGTTCSTCTTTAGCACCGTTGTTAAACCAGTCTCCTAAAATGTCCTCAGAAGGACAACAAAAAATCCAAACTTAAGTCTGCCYGTTGCCTAATACAAAAWAAAACAAAAATAAGCCAACAGGATSCTCCCATTGCTATTTCCTTGTGTTAGATGACTTAAATGGGTTGTAAAGACATTTAAGTGACAGATTCTTGTCTCTGCAGCGGAACTAAATAGGGGTGGGAACACATCACCTTGGATTCTCTTATTATAAGTCACATGAAACACTGCACTGCACAGAAATTAAAAGGGATACAACCATTTAAGCCTCAAAGAAGACAGCGAATAGACAGTCACACCACTCAGCCACCCAGGTTCTCACTGATGCATACTAACTTGCAGTCTCTTTCAGATTAGGAAAAGTTGAGAAGTTTGTGTAGAAAAACCTACCAACGCTTGCAGTGGGTGTCATGCACAGAACTGACCCTGCACACCATGCATTGAAGCGTGGAAAGATGAACAAAAGGGATATTTCATTAGTGAAGCTTCAGTGTTAGATATCACTTTAACTAAAAAGCAGGTATTCTCTTTGCAGCATTCAGTATTTAAGCACATGCAAACAGATTTTGCATATTGATATATAAATAATTTAAACTCAGTTTTAAGAGATCATAGCAAACCAAATTAATTCTTTAGTTCTTGGGTAATAGAGAATAAACTTCTCCCACCTTGGTATTAAATGATATGATTGATCCCAGAAATCAGGGCTGTTTGGGATTTTTGGGGTATTGGGTATGCTGATTTCTTTCTGATCACATCAGCAGAAAACAAATTGCCCTTAGAGGAATGTCACACTCATGTTAAAACTGACTTTTCAAAAGCAATTTACCCCTGCAAGCAGGGACTGGGATTCAAAGTCTCTAGATTAAGCTGAAAGAGGCATTTATTTTTTCTGGACTCGAGAAAATTGCAGTGGTGATGCCATTTTCAAGAGACAGCCTGACTTCCCCTGCCATGGCAACCCAYGATGCTGATCTCTCAACAACTGAACAGGAGATTCTAAGAAAAGCAACAGCTCCCTTCCCCTCCCCACGGTGAGAGCTGCGACGTGCCACCTCTCTGCTTTGCTTTCCTGAGCGCTGCCAAGGCCGAGCCCAGATCTGGAGCCTGATGTGTAACATAAATTCATCACAGATCCATCCTCTGACTGGAAATTTGCTGCTCTGCCCAGCATTAAGRTCTTCAGATGAGAGCAGGTGCCAGTAAGCAGCCCTGTTATGCATCAGCCCTGCACGTAATTTCATTGCCACGAGCCCGGCACCACGGCACAGCGAGTGCTGGGCACGGCTGATTTATGGTGCTCCATCAGAAATGCRTGTCCTTAGGTCAACTCTGCCAACTGCAACCTTGAGGAAGAGGAGTGTGTAGCCAGCTGGGGAACTTGGCACTCCCCAGGGTGCCAGTGTTTCCTGGAGAAGTATTTCCCTTGGCATCTGATGGAGCTGTGGTAAGGTCAGCTCAGCCCAGCCCCTCCAACCCTTTGTAGTGCACAAGGTGGGAGGCTGCTGCTCCATCTCTCTGCATGAGAATCCTCTTTCCTGGAAGAACATCTTGGCAGCTGCTGAGTTCTGAGTGTTTCCAAGGGCTCTCATAACAGAAAGGCCATATGAACACAGGGTTTTTGGTCCCCATTCCTTGGACTCATGCTCCACCTGAGAAGGTTTGCTCTCAGGACACAATTGTCTCTAAAAGTTTTTCCCCTGACCCACAGAACAAGGCCAAGGTGCAGGTCCCTTATGTGTTCACTTCCAGGGCTCAGCTCAGAGAAACACTTTGCCTATTTTTGTAAATATCATCTGACAARTAAATACAGCATTAAACATTAAAAACACTGGGCATTAATTTTCCTGTGATGCTCTGAATGATAATAATACTAAAACATGAGCTATCAACTCTGGAACATTCCTAATTCAGCCACTTATAATACTTTCCACTSTAAGCAGGTTTTGTTTTTCATTTGGCTGCAGTTAATTGGCCAGTCAGAAGTCAGTCACATCTGCCACATTAATATTTCCAGTCCTATAAGAATTACTGAACTGCATCTTTCAATTTAACTCTGAGACCTTAAAGGTACAAAAAAAGCTGGGAGTTAAATTGCTTTTAAAAAGCTTAGGATATTGTACTGGTCAAAAGACAAGGAAGAGGGAAATATATGCCTTTAAAGAGGATTATGTAATTTGTATTTACTAAAGACTAACCATTCCCYCTATAAACACCACAGCTGCTGAATATGTAGGTCAGTGAGATAGAAGCTCAGGAAGGTGCCTACAGCCCCAAGAGAGCAGGCATAGAGGTCTGTAAAACATTTTAACATGAGTCCATACGAGTGCTACACAAGAGTCAAAGAATTAATTTGGKATTAACCAGTTGAACCATAAGGAGGAAAAACAGAAAGTATGGATTCAAGAAACATGCAGACATTTTTCTTAGTTTGACTGCTTTAAAAAAAACCCCAAACCACACAAAAAGGGCTAAGAAGGATCTTTACATGTGAAAAGCTCTAAATTGTAGTAGGTGAAGAGAAAAAAGTCAAATAACAGATGTTAATTTTTCATCCATTTTTAACACAAAACTACACACCAATACTTTTTTTGCTAAGGACTCTTACAAAACTGCTCATTAGCTGAACAGCGAGGTCATAAAATAAATAACCATGATGGTGGGGAAAGCAAGGAGACACTTACCTGTAGGGATGAATGCAGGCTGTTGCAACTGCATGTTGGCTAGAGCCTGTTGGTAGTGGAAAACGCTTGGGTTAAAGACTGTGGTGGCACCATTGTTTTTTTCAAGTGCTGGCCTCTTTGGTAAAGGTTGAAGTGCACCAGGCGGCAGGGCCTGTGGATAAGGGAGTCATTAAAGACAAGTGGAGTAAATAAAGGGGCCCAGATGTAGGTCAAGCATGCAATAAATAATAGGGGGGTCTTGGCTGCAAATCACCTGCAACTGTATCAACTTAGCGAGACAGGAACGGGGAGGGCAGCTAAGTCACAGTACAAGTAGTGGGTGAAACACCAGCTTCACTAGGTAAGCAGTTAGTAAAGGCACCAGGAGAAGGGGCAGAGACCAGAAGGAGGAGGGATGCTAAGGAGTTTTTCAGCAGGACTGGCTTGGGTACAGAAGGGGGAAAAAACGCACAGGGAAAAGGAAGGGGAGAGGTGATCACCTGGACAGGATGCTACAAAGAGCAGTTGCAGGCAACAAGCATTAAAAACCCCAAAACAAACAGGAAAAATATAGTAGATGACTATTTAAAAACCCAAGAAGATTAGCATAAGCAACAAATGCCATGGAAAAAAAAGGGATGCTTGCCTCTGGTTCAGCACCTGCCTACATGTCTGTGTGAATGTTTGGAAGCGTTCACACTGTGCAGCCAACCCACGTGTCCAGGTGGTAAAGCTGTAGCTGCTGCCAGTTACACACATAACTTYACATTCACAGTAAAATGTATTTCCACTTGTTAGTAGAGAGGCTGAGCAACATGGTCAAGACCAGGCCTGATTCTCCACCACTCACACAAGAGGCACAGCCCACCTCCAGCAGATTTGGACCTGCTCCCACGTTACAGAAGGTGGCCTCCATCACTCAAATACTGCTCACTCGTTATTAACAGTGGAAAAAGCCATTGACAAATCCCTTCTTTTCATTCTATCACACCACCGGGCTTCTTCCAGCCCGTCAAACCTGTTTCATGATCAGACTTGGTAAAAAGCATTAACCCAACTCAGGAACTTTTCTCAGTGAGTTACTCATCATTCACCCAAGCATGTCTCAACAGCAAAGTAGTATGTCAGGTTCTTAGGAGACAGGAATGTTTCTAATGATTTACAGCTTTTCATTGTACCCAAGTAAGAAACCACTTTTTTTCCCTCCACATTGTGATAGAAAAGGGTCCTTTTTAATTATGCCCCGCAGTCCTTTTTGCACGTAATGCTCCCACTGACGTCAATGAGATTTACGCACGTGGAAGTCATGCAGAATCAGGTCATTTCTGATTAGTTGTTAGTCTGTATCATGTAGCAAAGCAATGGCTGAAAAACAGGGTTATCACTCCTACTTTTATTTTAATAGGTGACAAGTGAATGGTAGGTAATGGAAAAGGTTTGGCTAATGAAGGGTTAAGGCTACAAACACACAGTACTTGAAGAAAGGACACAAGTAAAGAGATTTTAAAGCGTTATGAAGATCAACACACAACAGAATGTAAGTGAAAGCTTGCAAGTTTGTCGCCATCTAGAAACAGGTTTCACTTTAAATTTTATTTGCTATAGGAGACTGCTCATCTGAGAAATGTTAAGCAAGGTACTTCCAGGCAAAACATTACTCCATCCTATCTCTACTCACATGGTGGTTTTTGGATGGTTTTAATATTAAAAATGAAAATGAGAAGAAATTGCATTAGCAAAACTGCCCTCAGACATGCACACATCCTCTGCCTATACTAGCRGGCATCCACTCTCAGCATTAGGATTTAATCTTCCCAGATTTCTTCTGGCTGCTACCAAAAAACAGCAGTCAAAGATGGGACAATATTCTCAGACACAGATGCCAAAATCTTTTACTTAAGATCCATATTTTAGGATGATCTAAGARTTTTCATTTCTAGGTAAGCTTTCATTGGTATCTATGTTCAATCTGCCTGTATCTACAACTCATCCATTTAATGATGGCTACATGAATGTTCCTCCAGGCACGGGACAGACCTGCAGCTTACACAGTCTGGAGTAGCTTCCTGTACATCACAGAGGATTTACAGTGACTGAAGAACTTGATGCTTAAATCCATGCTCTTTACAGTGCCCAATTGCTAAATAATCTTTTTCAGACACTTCCACAATCTGCCTCAAAAGAAGAATTTACTAATTATAGCAAAGCAACTGTGCCAGGCACATAATGGACTTTTGACTCCCTGCTTCTTGGCCAAAGGCTGTCACCACCCCAAAACCTACATTAACCCATAATGGTAATGCCRAAAGCAGAACAGCTGAAGACTTTGAGACCTTGCTGTGATGTTCTGGCACTTCACAGGACGATTCCCAAGCCCAGCACTGCAGTCAGAGGGAGCACACAGACACCAACAGCCACCATCAAGACATATCAGACTCTCCCATCACCTCTCCAGCATGACCCTTCCTCCCGCCCTGTTACAGTCCCTGTTACAGCTATGGCAGTCTCACTGCTCCCTTAACAGTAGTCAGGTGGAGAAACACAAATAAATGCAATATTTCCAGAGTGTTCTAAAGAAACAAATGCTCTGCAGCAGCTGTGCTACAGTGAATGGGTTAATTCGGTTCAGTATCCATGTGACAGTCCTGCACTGATCCAAATGAACAATTTCTACTACTAGAATGCCAGGCAGCCTCCCATTTTTGGGCTGGGAAAGCCACATTCCTGCTCAAATGAGCACCTGAACAAAGAGGTTTGTGCCACTTCTCTGCATGGCATGGAAAGCAATCCCTCAGCAAGACTGACAGATAAAAACACACTGCATGCCAAAGTCAGAATTTCCCACGTGCAGGTTAACAAACCTCTTGTTATTTTTTGCAACACAAGAACTGGATTAAATCTTTGCAACAAACAATTAAATTGCACCTCCAAATTCCCCTCAGATCCCTATCTCCTGGGAGCAGATCACACTTTCACCCTTCTGCACTCAGCAAAGAGGGGATGGGTCTGCTGCCAGCCATGACAAATTGACAAATACAAAACAATCTGAGGGAGGGCAGAGGCAGCACCCGTTCCCTGGCAAGCAGCAGAAGCAATGTGAGCAGTTTCCTCTGAATATCATTCTGCYCTTATCACTCATGAAGGGTTCAGAGGAGGTGACACATTCCAACAAGTGGCTGCAAACCTTTCAGTGTGCCAGAGCAGGAAGATTTGTACGAGTAACTTCTCTCGTGGGGTTTGTTCAGTGGGGGAGTAGTTATGGTCTCTCCCATTCTGCACCAGACCGTTTCCTCAGCATAGTGGCTCTTGGAGAGGCCAGCAAGGCTCTGTGCAGGTCCTGCCTGTGCTGGCTTTGGGGCTGTGTCTGTGCTAGTCCTGAGCAGAGGAAGCAGCGAGGGGCTGCAGCATCACTGACAGCGTCACTCAGTGCTGCTGGCAGAAGCTGGGCCCCAGCAAGGCTTCCTACTGCTGCTGCCTAAAACCCTGATAAGGAAAACTCTTGACTACTTAACCCAAAAACAACTCTTTGGAGAGGAAGGGGAGCAGATCAGCTCCTACTTCCTAGCTCTGGGAATGAGAAGCAATATCAGCTTGACAGTTTCACAGCTTCTCTGTGTCCACTCCTCCCTGCTATAGCTGGGAAACAGGAGCTCTTTTTTATAGAATGTATTGTATCCTTTATTATTTGAGAAAGCAGGAAGGAGCTGTCTTCTATGCAGCCAGGGTTGACAGCACTATGAAGACGGCTTTTGCCTTGCTATGAGCATCACAAAGCCAAATAAAACATATTATTTGAGATTCATAAAACAAAGACAGCTTGCAGGTAGAAGCTCAGGGAGCAGATCCCATGCCTGAGACTGAAGCAAAAGGCATCCAGAGCGAGGTCYCTTTGCTGACACTGTCCCACTGGGGGATGGGAATGAACCACAGACAGAGCCAGCTGCAGGAACAGCCATCTCCCCAGCCCACCCAACGCATGAGCCAAGTCCCACACTGCACCTGCTTCAGTTCCCAGCACAGATCCCCAAGGATGCTGTTTAGCCCTCTTCCCCTAAATCTCAGCTGCCCATTACAAAGAACACCCTTGTGCAGGGCAGTTACCAACATGGCACTGCCAGGCAAGGTTGTGATGTTTGGAATACAATGAAAAGTTACACGATCTGTCCTGCAACTACCCAGTCCTCTGGCATTTCCAGCMCACTGCAGACCTAATGAGCTAAATTCTCAAATTCTCATTGAAACACTGCATCTTGCRACTCCAAAGCTGTCAATGTTTGAAAAAACACTTCAAAAGCCAGAGCTGCCTCCCCCCAAGWTTATTCAGTCTCCAAAACACATCCAGGCTTCAGGAGGCAAAGCTCAGACATTAATGGATGGTGTGTGGGACACAGGATYGGCATGTCTGAACGCACACTGAACATTTCTGGCTGGGATGGGCAGTCTCCCCAGGCACTAACACCACAGACCAAGAGCAGAAGGCTTTCATGCAGACTAAGATGGTTACGTGCAAAGCGAGAAGGTGAAAGGTCCAAGTACCAGGTCAAAGGTTGCCTCGAGCGGTCGCTTCAGTGATCTGACAGCTGGCTGAGTCTTAATTAGCAGGCAGCGAGCACATGATGGCAATGGGCCGGGGAGGGGGGTCAAGCACAGTAACAAAAACAGCAAGCAGAGGTGTGTCAAGAGAGAGCAACAATTTGGGGAGGCGAAGAGAAAAAAAAATTAAAAAGTGAATGCATTATACAATATATTMAAAAGACGAGGCATGCACAACATGGGGTGGCTGGGTAATTACCTGGCCTAGCGGCAAGTCAGTTATTTTGCCTCGGTAAGTTTTAAAAGTAATGTCATCACAGGACACGTGCTTTGGAGCTYCATCACATGGGCTGGCACAGCAGGGCAGGAGCACTCGGGGATTAGCACCTGCCAGGGGCTGGCACTGGCTCCAGCCCTCATGCTGCAGCCACACGTCATGCAGAGGCCAGCACAGCACTCATGGAGAGGGAAGGACCACTGGAAAAGGAGGGAGCTTCAAGCACATGCTCAAGTGCTGTCCTGAACTGGGGACAGAGCCTTACCCAGTTCATCCAGTGCTGCACTGACTTCAGCCAAGCAGGAGTGAGTAAAGCTACTACTTGTGCGTGTCACRTAACTGCAGGATTGGGTCCCTCAGAAATGCTGAATTTAGATTTGAAGTCATTCCAAGTCTGTTTTAAAAGATACACCCATAGCCTGGCATCTGTTTTTTGTTCCAAGAAAATGGGGCACCTTTCTTCCCTTTAATAAAGTMTTACACCTCAACAGGTACAGTAAATGCATCAAACCTCAAAAAGTCAATGAATAATGTAGGCTGTTTTGGTAGCAGGGGTGATGCAACAAGCCATCAATAAATATTTTAAAGGTTCTAGTTAACAGCATACAAATAGGGTTAATTACAATTTTAAGAGAAGCCAGCAGGATGAATAAAACATGCGTTGGCTTTGGTTAAGTAGCAGTGTCCCAGATAATTAGTGAAAAAATAAAGATTCAATTGTGAAAAACACAAGAGTTTCATTTCAGAAGGTTGTTTTTCAACAAACTGGGATTCTTATTTCAACAACAATAAAAACACTAYGAAAACTAATAAATAACTCTACAGGACAAATAAATACTGCAGTATAAATTAATTGTTCAAATTATATCCCAGGTAACAGTGATGCTACAAGGAGGGCGCTTGTTTAATTTCTAGAATTGCCCTGGCTATRCTTTAAATTTCATCGTGAATTAAAACCAACCTCCTTTACTATCTTAAAAAAAGAAAAAGGTATTTAGAAAAATTTTAGTACCCTTAATTATAAATCATAGAGGAGGCAAAACCCCTTTTAATATTAATTTAAAAAAAAATTAAAAATCATAGAAGACATGGAAGGGACCTCTAGAGATCGGCTAGACCAACACACTGCCCAAAGAAGCTTGCGTGGGACTCCATTCAGGAGAGGATGGAGAATTTCATCTCCTAGGATGGAGAATCCTGTTGTAGTCTTTGATCTTTCTTTGGTAAATAAATTTGTACTTGTGTTTAAACAAAATGTCCTGAATTTCAATTTGTGCCCATTGCCTCTTGTCTTTTCATTTGGAGTTTCCCTCCACCTTCTTTACCTCCTGGGAATTTACACACATGGGTGAGATCCCCTGGGCCTCTTCTTCCCTCCCCAGCTCTCTCATCTCTGGAATAAACAGGTGCCATTAAACCAAACTCAACAGAATGGCAAGCATTTATACCAGCTACAAGTTTCACCTGGTAAGTCTTCCTTGACTCTTGCTCAGAACTGTCATAATTCAAATTAAAATGCAGGTGRGATCATCTCTACCAGGTCCAAAGCATCAAACAAGTCAGGAAGTCACCCTCCGTTTGTGTCTTGTAGTTTCATTAAGTCTTGGCAAAGGTATCGGGCACAAGTTTGCTAAGCTCAAGCAACTGATATCCTCTGCTTTTTACAGAGAACAGGCCAGGAGCTCCCTGAAAAGGATGCATTGTGTACTGAGGAAGCTGAACTGGCCCCTGTGACCCAGCCAGGGAAGGTGTTGATTCCAAATGCTGCTGCTGCACTTGCATTCATGTCACGTCACAATGTCATGTCAGCAAATCACGGGGTTGGGCACCACGTCCCTACCTGGAGAGATGTACTGTGCCACTGAGGGCTTCATGCTGTGGTGAGCACAGAGACAGGATGGAGAGATGGGATGCATCTTGCACATGCTCTCAGCTCTCTAGTCAGCCATTTACAAAGCTCTCTACTTTTCCACAAATGACACATATGACACGTGAAATCTCTTAGCAATGGAAATGCAGCTTGAGAAGAGCTCTACTTACCATTGCAGCTGCAGCTGTCTGGTTCACCTGGTGTTGAGCTGCCTTGATTTTGGCTTGCAGGTGGGCAGGGGGATGAAAGTACTTGCATTTCTCCCTAGAGCATCGACCTTTGATGTAATCCATGCAAACTGTAACAGTATTTTCATTTGTGTCTATCATTGCAATATCTATAGGGTGAGCATAGCGGCAATCATTCTCACCACGTGTGCAATTTCCACGCTGAAACTCTCGACAAACCTTAAAAGAAAGTCACATTGTTGAGCAGAACATCAAGTTACTTTTCATTCAGTATTTTCAACACAGAATATCAGTTCAGTTGGCCACATTAGACCATGTGTGTATTCTAAATCCATGTTCATCTGGGGTAGCACATATATCAACAGACACAGGGGCAACTGGTGCTATTCACAACTGCTTCAGGGGATGAAAGAAACCACAAGGTTAATAAGACAAATTACCAAATGCAAGTGAAGTACAGAATTTGTGCAGAATGGAAAGTGATCCCAGAAAATCAGTGTCATTTTCACAAAACTTTTGGAGCTCAAGATTCCTCCCCTGCTTCTAAAGCTTAAATGTTAATAACTATGCCATCTGTGTCTCACCTGGATTATATATTTGTTATGRAGCGCACTCTTGGGTAGGACATTTAATTCTAAATGTTACATGCTGCTGTTATTTGCAACAAGTACATTTTCTTTAATATGAGGTGCCTCTTTCCCATAAATAGTCTCCTTGTCCTTCACGTTAAAACTTCGACCCTGGCATTACATGACAGCACATTTGATTACACAGCAATGTGTTCGAAGGTGTTGCCAAAATAATTACTTGTACTAGGATCTCACAGATCTTTGTAAGTTATGACCAATGAAGCATCAGAGGCAGAGGAAAAGGTTTCACAAAAGGTCTGCAATGTTTCTTGTCTGAGGAACTGAGAGAAGTTGTTGAATACTATAGCAAGTGGTGTAGCTCACGTACCAAAGTGCAATCAGACTGAGTGACTGAGTGYGGGGAAAGGTGAGACATCAGCGAGGCAAGATAAAGTACATAACACAAAACAATGTGTTTTGAAATTACACCCTTCTCCACTATCTTCCTGTGTTATAATTTACACCTGCAGGGGACTCTGAATTCAGGTCCTCAGCCCTTATCTCATGCAGAGCCTCTGCTTAGAGTTTGAAAGACATTTACAACTCCTCCAGCACTAAGCCCCAGCATGCCCAGCCAACTGGGGAGGGACATCTTTCCAACGCCCCACACTCACCACTCCCATCAGTGTAATGCTTAAACCTTTCTGTCAAAGCTTAATAAGCCCATTTCTAGAAAAGGGAAACATTTGTTCCCTCCAAAACATCTCCTGCTCAACTACATGTAAAGATAGACCATCCACTTGTTTTTCTTTTTTTTTTTTTTTTTAAAGTGTGGCAAATCACACACAAAACCCAATCCGAGCCCTACTCTAACACACCCTGATATCAGAAGAGTAARTTTCCCTAATTTCCAAGGATTTGGGATCAGTCCCTGCAGGACTGTCTGCTCTGGCAGAGAGCAGCAACTCTTGTGTTAGGAAAGCTGCAAGTTAAACTCTGTACTGTGCTGCATCAGGTCATTTTAGCAGAGAGCAGCAGCTGGGAGCACATGCCCTGCTCATCCCTGTCAGCAGTACTGTATCAGATGTATCCAAATACCTCCAGTTTATCCGTACGCATCAGTTTCTGCCCAGCAGAGCCTCCTGGTACTGTAACAGTAGGATTTCCGGAAACCAGGACAGGAGTATTTGGTAAAAGCTCTGCAGGAACCAAGCCCATCCCAGGAGAAACATGACTCAGGTAGGGACTAAAAGCCATTGTGGGGCTTGTTGCAAGCGATGGAGTCACAGGAAACGTTGTCTGTGTATAGAGAGAGGAAAAAACAAAGTATAAGTTAAAAAGCTGTCTTGGATTACCCATCAAAGCCTTGCATCACTTCAATCCTTTTAGACAATTTGATTAGCCACATCAAAATGCTATGCTCTCCAATCTATTCATTTATTGCCATTTATTTGTGATCCATTCGCTTCTCCTGACTCACAGATTTGTGACTCATCCTGAATACAAGGCATCTTTATTTGTCAGATCAAAGCATATTGATGATCTTTAWAGTTTAATGACACAATTAAGGATTTCATGCCAGCAATTAGGGCAGGCCCAAATTAAACAGACTTCTCATTCCCAAATAAATGTCTCAGATTCTTTATGCCTACACTGCAATGCTGTGGAGAGACTCCCAAAGTACAGAGCAGCTTCAGGACCTGGAAACAGGTARCCCCAGTATCTGCACTGCTGCATGCACCATCATGTTAGCATGGCCAGTGTGCCTCATGCAGACCAAAGGCATCGTTCAGCCAGCTGATGGATCTGTGCTGCACTACACTTGGTGGTCAGGCATCCTGCACATCTGAAATTGTTTCAGTGTCAACAGACTCCAGACAACCATTCTGCAGAAGGACCCAAGCCTACGCTCCACGTGAATAGCAGCAAGAGGACACCAAACTCATTAATGCCACAGTGTGCCAGATCTTATGGCTTTGGCAAGAGCAGGTGAGTCTTGGCCTTGGAATAGCAATGGACACAGTGTGCCACGTGAGATGGCTCAGTGCAAGGTCCAGGAGCCCACATTACCATAGGGGACAGAACAAGAGGCCATAAAGATCCTGACCACTCCAGGTCCCTACACTGTGTTACGCAGGTCCTCTGAGTGCAGCAGAGCTTCAGTGCCAGGGTGCCAAAGCCACTTCCCTGACCTGAGCCACTCCAGCAGCACTGCCCTGGAAAAGGAGCTGCTGTGCTGGCACACAGGCAAACACAAGGTTCCCTAAGCAGATGCTCTGTTTAAAATCTGTGACTACCCCTTTAGCCAGGGAATTTCTGAGCTTTTAAAGCACCAGAACCAAAGCATTSTTGGGAATGAAACCATTTCCAGCTGATGAAAAATTCCACCTACCCCCACTGAAAATGAGAATGTGCAAGGCAGCACTCCTGCTCCTGTAGCAAGGACTCGACCACCCACCAGGGAAAGCAGCCTSAAACTTGCAACCATTTTCATTTTCCCTCTTATCACCTGCTCCACTGTGAACTCTGGTCCCAGTTAAAGCTGCTCGCATTGGCATGTGTACATGATACCATCCTTGGGAGCTACAGCCTCCACTTGGCAATAAATACAAGTGTGCTTACACAATGGCCTGGGGCACTTTTTGGCCACACACATCATTCCCTCCTTGCTTTTATTTTGGTACTTCTAGCCCTGTGCATTTTGAAAMGAAACCACATATGGACAGTGTGTTCCTCAACAGCATCTTCATGCTGATATTTTCATACTTTGCTTGTTGGCACTGTGGAACAAGTTAGCCYACAGTAACACAGCCAATAGTCTTAAACCAGTTTTAGCTCAACAATGCCCCTTCCTAAGGTCAGTGACAGCAAGCAGCTCCTGAGCTGATGGGAAAGGGAATTGTTGCCAGAATACATGCCATTTTCTCCTCCTCAATGAGGAGACAACCTCTTGTATCACTGGTGCTGGTTGCCTTAAGTGTAGCAGAACCAAATAATTCTCTCTCTGGGAGGGATTTCCAATTTTCCTTATAAGCCTCAGTCAAATACTGTTTCAGCTGTTGGGAGACTTTAGCCATTAAAGCCAGAGATCCCTCAATTCACAGTTCTTTATTAAAWTTTTTTTGTCTCCCTTTCAATTCTCTGTGGCTCCCAGACATTTCACACAGATTTTCAAAGCTGTGACTCCCTGAGCACTTTAGTGAGAAGGCCGCATCCATTAGACTATTTTCTTTTGTGTGAATACCAGTAATTACAGTGGCATCTGCTGAACTTCCTCACCATTTACACTGTAAATGCTATTTTAAGGAGCTTCTCCAGCCCGGCTAGTCTGCACAGGTTATGCTAGGGCTTGACATGCTGTCAGCATTTGTTTTATGTACCCATAGTAGCACAAACCTTACAGTACATGTGGCTTGCACAAATGTGTGGGCAAACCTGCCCCACATTTTTCAGCACCTAATACAGCAGAAGTGTCCTGACTGAGCAGGTGTGGCAAAAACACTGCTCCAAAATTCCAGAAGACGCTTTAAAGCTGGCTTCCCATGCTTGAATTCAAACACAACCAGCAGCCAGGCCCAGGACCTTGCTGGTTCTGAGACAAAGGGAAGATGTTCCCGCACTGCTAAGGGTGGGAATTTGTGCAGACTGGGRGCTTGCAACACCTCACACTGGGTGAATTAATCTGAAACTGGTGGGACCAGGTGAGAAACTTTCACTAAGAGATGATACACCAGCCTCCTCACCATCTCCCATCTCCCTCAAAAGCAGTCCCTGCTCTGAGCAAGGGCTAATGGACCCAAACCCAAGCTGAAGTGAGYGGAGCAAAGATATGCATGAGGAACAACTGAGTAGCACGATCCAGTTGTGACGCTGGAGACTGCAGTGATGCTCGTAGGAACAGGATGATTTTTTATTGCTGCTGCTGTTTGCTCACCCGTTTCCGTGCCCTGACATCTGCTGCCGCGTTCCCAAGGTTTCCCAGGCGCTTTGTGCCCGCCTGCTCCATGTGCTGGCTCCCTGATCGCAAGTGACAGCCGTGCTCCCCTCCCTGCCCGCGGGCCGGGGCTGACGCCGCAGCCAAGCGGGTGAGCAGCCAGRGAACAAGCAGACCTCACTCAACACATTAAACCTACAAGAGCTGGGGTTTGAAGTCTGGAGTGTGCGAAGCGCTCTGAAAACTGCGCCTTTGTGAGCTGGCACCAGGGAGCTCTGTATTTATTGTGGCTGATGAGGGGAAAAGATGGGCTGTGCTCGCTGCCAGACCCGGCTGCCTGTCTTGGATTGGGAAATCCAGTCTGGCTCACGCATCAGTACCAGTAATAGCGATGCTGCCAGCCAATTCTCTCCTCTACGTCTGTGCAGGTCCCCCGTGTCCTGAGGGAATTTGAGCAAATTTCCTCCTTGCAACCAGAACCCARCAGTAATTTTTACTCCAAACAGCACTGCCCTCCTCAACGTGCCTCCTGTCCACCTCTTGTGACAGCTGCGCTGCTTTTGGCTGGGATACAGTTAATTTTCTCCACAGTAGCTGGTGTGGRGCTGTGGTKTGAATTTGTACTGGAAACAGKRTTGATAATTCAGGGATATTTTTGTTGTTTCTAAGCCGTGCTTACACAGGGTCAAGGGCTTTTCTGCCTCGAACCCCACCCAAGCAGCGAGCTGACTGTGAGGAGCAGCACAAGGAGCTGGGAGGGGACAGAGGACAGCTGAGCCAAACTGACCCAAGGGATATCCCAGGTTAAATGGGATCATGTTCCTGACATAAAGCTGCGGGAGGAAGAGGAAGGGAGGGACAGGAGACCTGACAGAGCAATAATACGGCCGTACACTAAAAAAACCACTCAACTTAATTGCTGGTGTGCTCTAGGGCAAAACAGAGGGATTGAAAGTATCAGCACTTACCCCCGCYGCCCCCCTCAAGCTCTTGCTAATTCAGGAAATACAGAAACAGGTTTTCTTGCAAATTAACTTTTGTAAATCATAGCACAGAGACACTACCAGYAACTCCTGTGCAGAGTGAAACAGGTTACAGGSCAGCAGCAAAGGGTTYAGGCTGGCAGCAGCTCACAAGACTGGTTTACTGAGTATTCAAATGCTTGTAAGAATAATAAAAATAATTTTAAAAAGCTGAAATGGCTGTTGTGAGAACACATCTCAGGATAGAGGGCTGCCAAGGACTTTGACAGCTCTGAGCTCCTCACAGACCCTGAGCATGGAAGTTATTGGGTTGAAGGTGTGGGCAGACAGAAGGCACTGTCCCAGAGTGGGCCATTTGTCATGACTGGTGGYGACAGAACCTGGAACAGCTGATTTTGTTAACAATCTAGAAGTTGCATTCAATTTGCCTAGCAGAAATTGTGCTAAAGCTAGAGAAGAAACACAGAGTGGGTGAGAAAAGGAAGGCAGAGGAGCGGCTGGTGTTTTGTCAAACACAAGCTCTGTCTCAGCCAGAAAGTGTTGATTCTGAGTTACCTCAGACCCTAAAAAAGGGAAAGCCTGAAAATGAGAGGCCCACTGTAAATACAGAGGTGTTGATAGCCTGAAGGAGGGGAGACAGGTCACTGTTGAGCAGCTATATGTGGAAAGCACACAACAAACAATGGCAGCTTACAGTCTGGTGACAGAAACTGAGGATAAAGATCTTGTATTGACAAGACAGAAAACCTTGATATTAAAAACATAATTGATGCTGTCAGAAAAACCAAAAAACCCCTGTTTCCCTCCAATGTAACAGCATGGGGCTGGCTGGCTGCAAAACCACCTTCCAACATGAAGGCTGAGCATRCTGGAGTGAATCCAACAGGCCAAAGCATTCAGCTACCTACCACCACAGATGCACATTTCCCCAACCAGACTGCAAAGACAGACTCCTAGCTCAAAGCATCTCTCATTTGTGGGCTGCTGTAGKGTAAAAGACAGGTGTTAACACCCCACAGCACTGTCTCTTGGCAGATACCAGCTCCTGGGTGGGCCAGGTACCACATTCCTAGTGTGTCTTAGACTAGAGGCTGAGATATCAATCACGTTTTTGCTGCATGGAACAAGTGCCCGTGCAAAGCACCTGTTGAAATCAGCTCCAGCACTTGTKCCAAGCACCAATGGCCAAGAAAGTTGCTCACCCTCTGCTTTAACTCCTCCACCAGCACCAAGGAGCAACAGCAGGATCCTGCTGCCCCAGGAGGGGACAAAGAGCTGAGTTAAAGTCTAGGCTGGCTTCAGGGGGCTGGGTGACRCAGAGCTATCAAGATAGTCCTGTCTACAAAGACCTTGACAGGAAGAAAATATGAGGAGCTTGAAAACAAAGAGAGGAAACAGCTTCCCCRGGCAGCAGCAGAGGCAGCTGCAGAGCAGAAGTGGTGGCAGGTGTGTCACCAGTGCCATGCTCCACCAACAGCTTGTTCAGGGGGAGCACCGGGCAGCCCAGTGCCCTGCTCCAATTGCAATTGCACCCTGGGCTGAAGCACCTCTACGGGCAGCTCCAAAAATCTGTCCCCCACTGCTGCAAAGGGATAAAGCAGGATGGGGAGGGTGGGGAGAGGCCCAGGGTGCAGCCTTGCACTGGCACACACAGGTTTCAAAGTGACCATATCTGAGAAGCCAGACACAACACTGACCAAAGCAGCTCTTCGTATCAATGCCATGGCCAGCTCTTAGACAGACACATTCAAGGCCATTTCAGGAAGCCTGGTGAAAAGCTGCTCTATCAAGTGCTGGTTTGGTTTGGGTTTGGTAGGGGTTTTTTGATTTTTTTTTTTTTAACTCAGTAGCTTTTCTGGTGAAACTGCCCTTTAGAATGTGTAAGCATTCAGCTATTGTTTGGAGCTATTAAGCATGCTGCTTCAAATCTCATCTCTGGCAAGCATCCCAATTAAGCAGGCATCCCGTTGATCAGCTTTCTGATCACATGGGATTTGTTCTGCTGCTGCATCTGATACAATACTTTCTGCTTTGACGAATTTCATGTGTAGCCAGGAGGAGGCCCCACCCTTCTCATTTAGAGAGAAAAAAATTCTCAAAGCCAGATTCCACTGACAGCATCTTYGGGAAATCAAAGGCAGTTGAAAGAGCAATCTCTTGTTTGTCCTGAAATTGGTGTGGAGCAAGTTGGGCAGCAGGAATCAGACCAAGAGCTTGTTTAGTCTGAGTAAAGTGTGGGAAAGCAGGAAGGGAGCAGTCACTGCAGAACAAATTTTTATTTTTCTTTTTTGCCCATGTCTCCCTCATGGCACAATTTAGAAACCATCAGATAAGTTTACCTCTGAAATGAGAGCACTAACCAGACAAACCTACACATTAAGTATCAGAGGCAATTTAAAAGGCAGGAGTAAAATTTAGGAGCATACTGGACCTGCAAGATTGCAAAGTGGGGAGATGGGAACTTTCCAAAGAGGAAATCCCAAAGATGCTTTGAATAGCCAGCCAAAGAGTATCCACCGTGAATTCCCCACAGAGGAAAACCCCAAACAGGAAGGGTTTGCTTTTGGTACAGGGCTTAGAAACCAGTGCTACTATTTTGTAGGAATTCAGGATTTCCTTCTGATGTGGACATACTTTCAAACTCCACAAAAAAAAGTGCAAAGACTACAGCAGATAAGAGTCTAAGGCACAGCACAACTAAAGACATTTTCTGTGGCAAATTTTCTCTTTTACCTTTTCATCTTCAAAACAGAAAGAATAAACAGCATTTTTCTAGCTTATATGGCAGAGCCAAGACAAAGCTACTAGCAGACACACAGGATGATAAGAGTGATGGCAAACAGGGAAAAGCCCCCAAAACACAAGAGGAATATGTCAGACTGAAGAAATGCCCCAGTCTGGTGGCAGATCACCATCATGAAGGGACACTGACCAGCTTTCTCTGCTGAAACACAGCTCCATCACAAGCTCTTACACCAAACCAAGCCTCCAGCAAAGAGGAATCCTTCTCTGTAATCTGGTGAGAATAAACCAGAGACACCTGAGCTTTTCACAGCTGGGGTGACAGATGCTGTGTTCCACATGGGCAGAGAGGCCAGGTGCTGTAGGCTGGACACCAGGAGGCCAAGCTCAGGCTGGTTCACAGACTCGACACCTTCGTGCCAGAAGAGCTTGTCCAAGGGATCTGGCCAGTCCTCCCGGGTGGCACAGCACAAGGAGCCTCACCCAACCACAGCACACTAACTGCACATCGCCCCAGGAGAGATATGCAACCCCAACTTTTAACTGAGAGCTCCTAATTAACTCTGGGTGCAGCTTATTCACATCAGCACCGAAGAGCTGCTTCAAGACCTCTGACATTTCTTAAAATATACATTGTGACAGACTAAAACTCAGCTGACAAACKTCATCCCCTCCCAGATACACCAACCAGCAGCCATCTTCTCCCTGGCATAACAGGGTTTTCCAGCCTGAATCCTGTTTTAACTGACAGGCAAAAGCAGGGACAGGCAGTGAAAGCTCCTCTGAATTACCTGCTCTGTGAACACCTGTCTCCCACAGGCTGCCTTTCCCACCTGAAGAGAAGCAAATCTTTCCTGCTATTACTCTAAATCAGTATTACTGTGAAAAGGAAGTGACAGGGCTGTGACATTAGCGCAACCCTCTACTGGGACAACTGCAGTGAGATGGGTCTCTCTCCTWGACATAAAAAAGTATTAAGGTCTGGGTAGGATTCATCTTCCCCAGTTTTAGTTCAACAGTGTAACACATCTAGTCCAAGGGAGTCAGCCTCATCTCAATGTAAAACAACTACCCAAAATAGGATTCACAGGAATTGAGCCACTCAGAACTTCTGGGATGTATATAAATCAGGTGGTCAAACAAGCCTCTGGTGGTAAGACCCTTCCACTGGAAGCCTTGAMTCTCACAGCTCCTCGGTTATCAGAGGAAAAGAGAGACCGCTGGAAGGAGATGCAAAGGCAGCATCAGACACCCTCTGGAAGATTCTGCCCAATTCTGTGCAGCACARACAAYRGCCTGAGCTCAGGGACAGGGCTGGRGCCCYYGTGAGCAAACAGGGGAGGAAGAGGGAGCAGTGTGACCCAATGGATCCGTGGCTGTGACTCACAATTGGCTGTAGCTGCGCGCCCGGTAGCATGAACTGCATCTGCTGAGCAAACATGGCTGCGGCCGTCTTCTGCTGGATCAGGTTGTTGCGTCCATTTATTTCAAGTTGTGTTTTTAAGTGTGGGGGAGGGTGGAGATATTTGCAGTTCTCTCGGGTACACCGGCCCTAAAAAACATAATGGAACAGCATTTTAGTGATTGTAACACCCAGGGCAGCCAGACAAATTTAATTAAGGGTTGTTTGGGTTAACACAATCATCAAGGCAGAGGCAGCTTGGTAGCTACTGTGCCTCTTTTGTGATTTTGCTATAGTAGGTGCAGAGAAGAGCAACATGACTTCTGCAGTAACACTAACAGAATACTATCAAGCTAAACCAAAAAGTCAGGCTTCCTGATGTTAAAATGACTGTTGTAAGAAAAAAAAAAAAACCCAAACAATCTAACACAAACACCAATACTTTCAGAAGCTAGTGGCAACAATTCCAGAAACAACAGCAAAAATTCCCTGTTTCCTTGCGTGGGTTGCTTTTCCCCTCCTTCCCAACACCAGACCACTTAATTGGCCCTGACAACCAGACAGCAAGAAACAAAACTGTCTCCACCACTTCCCCAGCCGCACTGGATAAAATTTTAAAAGGACAGCTCTGTGAGGCTGCACCTCTGATCCACAACATKCAAGTAACTCCGAGATGCTGAGAGGTGGCAGTCACAGGAGGAAGAACTAAAACAATTTTCCCCCTTCATGCTTTTATTTGTCAAAAGTGATGCRTGTTACATCACTGAATCCTTCCCTCGCAATAAACATAAACACTGGCCATACCAATGGCTCCTAAAAAGCAAGAGATCACTGCTGTTATCACCGCAAATCAGCTGAGATCATCACTTAAATATGTATAAACTGTGCATGCTTTAACAGTGTTTGCAAGTAGACATAAGAAAATAAACATCAATACATCACTGAATAAGAAAGCTAGTAACAAATGTTGTCATTAAGATGAAATAGTTTCTTGAACAATAAGGTTTTTTCTCCCATGCCCCTTTCTTTTTTTGAATTTCTTCCTCAAGAAAGAGGCATACAGAAAACATGAAATAATTAATGTAACTTTATGCTTATTTATAAAACTTTTATGGAAAAACGGTGACTTTTTTGAGGAACAAATTCTTTGGAGCTATTCAGAGCCTATTAAAATAAGGCCAGACTTGGGTGCCAGAGAGCTGTTCCATGACAGATAATTAATAATGGTTCCTGCAGCCAGCAAAGGCGCAGGACCATCCATCATCCAGCCTGTCCCAGGCACTCTCATCAAGGGCTGGACACAGAGTTCTCAGCCTCAGTGTAATTAAATTTGCTTTCCAAAAGGGGCACATCAGGTGACCCCATGCACCTGCCCTGGTAGCAGGATCCCCTGCAGCAGAGCTGTAACCCCATAAGCAGGTCCACAAGGACACAGCTGATACACATGGCTGGGCAGGGGGGAACCTCTTGGGATGAACCCCTGATGCATCCAGGATGCTCTCCTGGGGATTCTTTAAGGCTTGTGCAAAAACACAGGTGCAATCAGTGGACAGACCAAGTACCAGTGCAAAAAGCCAGCACCGTGACCCACTGCAGGGGCTGATTTTCAATCCCCAGTCCAGCACCCCACGTTGCTGTAGAGCACCCTAGGATTTCCCAGCTTTCCTCTGTGTCATTTCCTCTGCCCCCCTTCCTGCTGGGGACAAYCCCATCACTGGGGAGAGGGCTRCAGAGCTTGACTGCAGCTTAAAAGGGGCTGTTTGACATGTGCCATGGGAACAGGCTCCTCTCTTCTCTGCTCCAAGGAGATCAGAGTTAAACAAAAGGCAAACAATTAAACGCAAGAAGTGAYGGGCTAAATCCCCCTGGACAGGAAAAATAACCACTTCCAAACTTTAGCAGCCTGGCTTTGTGAATGAAACTCTCTGCCCTGCTACTAAAAGAGGCCAGTGGCTCCCAACAACCCAAYTCAAAAAGAGGCTTTTTAATGCTATTGTTTTGGCTTCTCAGTAATCCAACAGCCCCAGATCTCCAGCAGSGAGTTAATTGCTCACAGGCCCTGAGGACATGAATCTTCATCACCAGACACTTTCTCACATCTGTGTGAAGCAGGGTAAAATGGCACCACAGCTGGCTGCTGCTTAGGCACCCAGCGCCTTTACAAAGGAAATAACTGCAAGGAGAACACTCATTAACCTAGGAAGGTTTGGGTCATCCTTCTCATGGCTGGGACCAGCCTCTCCACAGCCCTTCCCATCCCCTGGGACCTAGCCAGAGCCCAGAGTTGAGCCTCRGAGCATCTCTGCAGTGTCCCACCTSCACAGCTWCTGCAGGGCTGCTGCTGACCAGGGGCAGAGCCCACGGARCCACGGGCTGTCCATGGCCAGGCAGCTGCTCGACTCTCAGCTCCAGCCTCCACATCAGCCTTAGAAATTCCTCCTGACTGTAACTTGGCACAAATTTTGGGTTGGGAAAGCACTTATTTCTACCTAATTTGGAATAAATCTATGTAGATGTTTCTACACTGCAGGAATGGAGAAGATGAAAAAAAGAACTACAATTTTTTGTAAACAATACTTAYACAGTTGACTTCAACTTGAAAAGGACTTTGCTATTTCAACTGAAATTGTGAATATCATTGATACCAGCAACCCCAGCTTGGTGTGAAGCTTTGTTCTACTTTTTTTCTCAAAGCAGTTTGTTTAATTCCAACAGGGGGTTCTACAAACAGAACATTTTTACTACCAATAAAAAACCACTATGCAGCACGAGGCCTTGGTCCYGCAGACAGAGCCTGTAAGCTGAAACCACTGCCCACACAGTGCTACTGGCTTCAAGGACACAAATTTATAAGAGATAGAGCTGTGCAGAGAAAGGCTGTGAAGTGCTGTCAGTCAGGCCTTGGAGGGCTCAGACAGACTAAATGAATCACTGCTACACTCAGATTCAGATCCATACCTTTGGTCTAACTCCTCCTCGCCAACATTTTGATCCTGAGCACCACCAACCACTGTGTTTCACCAGCGTGGATTGGAAGCCACAGCTGAGTTGAGCTGCCCTCTCCAGCACCACAGTAGGTTCTTCATCTCTCAGACAATGAATTTTAGGAACTGATGATGTGACAGAGTGACACAAAATGTTCCCAGTTTAGACATCCTGCTATGTAACAACTTCCAARATGTCTCACTCTATAGTGATGGGCACCACCACCACCCCTGAACTCCAACACTGGTGGGGGTGAGCCCTTCTTCTACCCTTCCATCACAACACCCACAGTTCTTGGTACTTCCCAGCAACACACACACTCTTCAAGACCAATTTCAGCTCTACAAAAGCCGCCAGAAGGACAAAGGAACTGCCATTTTTAACTCCTCAGTACCAGCTGCAACACAGCAGGGAAAGCAACAGGGAACTGGTAGCAAATCTGCTGTGTGGATACCAGGCTGGGGCCAAATAAGGACAATCCCATTTTATACCTGTGTGGTCCAGGAATATAAGATGAGAAAATATAACAGGAATCAGCTCCCCAAGTTTTAGATGAGCATATTTATGCTACAAGGCACAGCTTTCCTGCAGGGACTAGCTGTGGCTCCAGCACATCAAAAACTCAGCATAAAACACAGGGCTGTGCACAGAACTGAGACATTCTCCAAGCCAAGTACTGCACCAAAAAGCACCATCACAGCACCWGGAGTGGTCACTGCACGTGTCAGGAAGGGGCCTGGTGCTCAAAGACTAATCTGTGTTGGTGAGCAGTATGCTGAGCCTGCTGGCACCAGTACAGCCATCCTCCTGGAAATGGAAATAWGAAATTTGCTGCTGTCAATTTAGCCTGAGTACCGACTCCAGGGCAGGCACATTCCCACCCTGTCCCGGGTGGCACACAAGCCTGCAGCCAGGGAATCACCACCCAGTAACAGACTGCTGCTGGCCTTGGTAACATGCTAAATATAGCTGTGTTTTCTGGCTCCTCGCAAAATGGAAGGAGTCTGAAGGACCATATTCATCAGCTTCTTTGCCAACTACAGCCAGGAGGGAAAAGCATATGGACTGCACTTTCCAAGGCTTGAAAAATGGATATTAAAAATAAATCATTAAAGGATTTTATAAAAGTATCTTCTCCCCATTTCTTCCCACACACTCCCCCACCCTTACAGTAGGCTGCTGGCATGTGATTGACTCTGTGTTGCCAACTTAAGTCATGCTGTGATGGCGTATACTGTAAATGGCTGGCATCTGACACCAGCTAATGTGACAGCAGCTTGCACTGCAACAAAGCCAGCTGCTGGAGTGCAGCATYGATGACAGCACACTGAAATCCAGCAGAAAAACCTGCATTACACCTGGCTGTGTGGAGTTTGCACCTTGTCATCTGCATTCTAACTTGGAGGGAAGCAAGTAAGAGCATTCTGGGTACTGCACCAGACTGGATGAACCTACCCTAAGCATGCTGTACAAATTCTCTCTTTCCTGGCTGCTGAAGAGAGTYGAATTGTGCTGCAGAAACAAGGCTTCCAGCACGAACCCCAATGCTTGCTCTCGTGTGTGCACCAGTAATGAAGCTTGTTACAGTCTTGTTAATCCCAGAGTGAGGGGTTCCAGGCACACATTTCTGGTTTTAATGACTGCACTCTATGTCCCGTCAGTCATCAGYAGTTCTCATGTGAAAATCTTCAAGCTAATGCGGCTTTTCACACACTGGAGGCTGCAGTAGGTTGGTGCCCTGACTGTGCAGTCTTTTCCACAGACACTGATGACATGTGCAATGACTGACAGCAAGAAGAATGAAAAGAGACCAGGCAGGAAAGGATTTCCATGTTGTGCACAAAACCAGGCACCAAAACACAGCTTGTCTACATAACTTCTCTCTGCATGAACCAGCAGATTTCCACCTCCCCAAGAGGAACTCAGTGGGGAGGCACATTCAGAGATGCRCTGGCCCTGCTTACTCAGTGCCTGTCGCTCCAGTGCTGAGGCATGAAACRCTCTCTGCTTCCCATCCCACTCACCACATGCACACAGAGGCTCTCTCCTGGCCGTGGATTCTCGTTCCTGCCAGCCTTGCATGGCTTTCTCATACACAACACAACCTCAACCACCATGGTGTCTGCCCCACACTTGCAGGGCAGGCTGCAGAAGTGTCATAAAATTTGAATTTATTTGCCTCCCTACAGCAGTGGGAGGCAAAAAGAGGGAAACTCRGGGCTGCATTGCTGCGACCATGCAGCACAGCTAAGAACATGTACTGAGCAGCACATGCTGCTCCAGGTCTAYCCCACTGCCATCTGCTCTCCAAGAAAAGACAGATACTGGGAGGCAGATCTGGTATCTGGTAATGCTCAAGCTCTAAGTCCTTCACTCATCTTATAAGGACTTGCAGCTTCAAAGCTACCCTTCCAGGACAGCAAACCTCCAGCTAGGAGTACTGTCCATGCACCAGCTCTACTCAAGTCCTCTCTGCTCATTACAGCTTGTCCCTAAGCAACCTGGTCCAGGGCTGAGCAAGCAGAACACTGGCTGGAKAGAGTGGCTCATCCAGCCACCTCCAATGCTGCACCACACTCTTCTTTCTACACAGGTAGAGAGCTGCATTGGAGGAAGGGAGATAGCTGTCCATCTCACTGCTGGATCAAACGCCTTCCACAGGCAAACAACATCAAATAGCATGGAAATACCATGTTTTCAAGTGAAAAACAAAGGAGGCTGAAGCTGACAAGTCAGTCTGATCATTAGCGAGTGTWATGGCTCAGATAGGTGTTCATGCAGCCCAGCTGTCACTCGCTGCAGTTCAAAGCCAGCCCTGAACACMCCTTATCTGCAAGTTCTTTCTACAGTTTAATGAAATTTCAGAAATTATGCTGCTGAGTCAGTGAGAACTGCAACCTTGCAACCTCCCTTGAACATTGACCCTGGCCCAATATATCAGGTAACTTCYGCTTAAGAGCAATGCTCCTCTTCTAGCAGTGCTGGAGCAGCTCACTTTCACTGAGAAGTTTTGAAGTGTAATTATGTACAAAACACTCTTTGARTATGTTCTCATGGAAGGCTGCTAGCCCACCTACAAGCATCCTAAAAGGCAGGTCTAGAAGAATGTGATGAAGTGATACATCTCCCCATTGCCCACACAGATCACCTATTTTCTTCACACCTATTACTTGTGCATTTCACAGACGTGGGACTCCAACACATCAGTCTCCTACAAGGGGATTTTCATCTGCAGTTTTGCTCCTTCTGCAACAGAAACCTAAAACTTCTGGTTCAGGCCAGAACAGGAATTATTCCCTTCCTCTTTGAGGACCTGCCCATACTTAAAGGCCTTGTTCACATCTCCCCCTCTTCCTTAAATCTCTCAGCTCCAGACTATGCAAACCACCCTCTTTCAACTCTCCCAGAACGATCTCCAAGATTTTCCTCAGGCTAATCCCCCAGTCTCTGCTGCTGCAGGTACCTGTGGGCACTGATCAGTACTGTGCAGGTACACAGATTTTTTCTCATGTGCTACAGATGACAATGCTGCTTTTACATCCCTGTGTGGGGTTTTTCTTTCCGTCTAACAATGTAACATTTTTTKATTCACTCTCAACAAGCCTTTTCCAGAACTACTCCAGACCCAGCTATGCTGCACCCTGTATGAGGCAGCTGATTCACTCCGACGCTTATTTCATACTGCTTTTATTGAACCCGCTCGCTTTTTTATGGATTACTTTCCCAACCTGTCAAGACTATCTGCAACTCCACATCTGGTTCTCTAAAGTGTCTGTAGTTCCTCCCAGCTCAGAGCACCCTACCAATTTAGCAAGCACACTCTCTCTATTCCATCATTCAAGCAATCAGAACAAACCAAAACTGTACAGTTCTGCCAAGCACATCCTATGCTTTGTTCCTGTCTTGTTTGGAAGTGGATTTGTGCTGCATCAAAGACTCCCAAACCTAACACCAGCACTCCATCCTCCCTCTTTGAAATAACTCATCTCAAAGGTTTTCCAGTTGTGCTGCTTTTTCTGCTCCTATTGGGGCAAATGTTGGGATTCTGGAGAGTCTGTGCTCTGCGCCCCACCTACACCAGCAACCCTGCTCATACAATACTGGGTACAAAGAAGCTGGTGGTCTAAAGTTACTTGTAACAGCAATAAAAAACAAACAGCTCAGCTGGCTGCTGACATTTTTCAAATGCAGGTGTAACACCCATTTACAGAGAGCCCAGAGGCTCCTGCTATGGCGAGGATCCTGCTGTGAASGGATCACAGAGGAAAAGAAAAAGCAAAATGTATCTTGTAGTTAGCATTACCAGATGGCAATCAGCCTGGAAGGGAAGGGAAGCAACACAGACTTCCTTCCATACAGAAGCTTCAATTTCAATGTGTGTGAATAAAAATGTTAGAGTTAAGGTTAACCTGGTAGCTTCCAGTTATGGATGACACAGACCCTGTGAAATGCATGTTCCAGCCAGGAAAGAGTACAGTCAATGAATACAGAATTTGCTGGAAATAGAGCTCAATCAGTCCATWAAAAAAGCACAAATCACAGTTTTGCAACATTTCTAGGATGAGTTTTGCCAAACTTCGAAATTCCCACTTTTCAGTCTACAGAGCCACCTCCCTGAGCCTGCACAGACAGATGAGAAAAAAAAAGGGTAAAGAATATCCCAGGTGTTATTTTGGTCCAGCTCAGCTCCCTTGCAATCATTCGAGAATCCTTTGCAGATTTTATGCTGTTCTGAACGATGCTCTGAGCTGCAGCAGCAGCATGTCAGCTCTGACCCAGGGCTGSTCAGGTGAACAGGGACATGTCTTTTGTCAGGGTACAGAGGACAAGAGTCAGGCCTGCCTTTCCACACAGCTTCAGTGGAAAAACCAGAAYAGCTATCACAAGCTCCCAGGGCTACCAACGTTCCCAGCACTCTCAAGGCAGCCCCAGCTTGTCACTAAAACAGCCAACTGAATTTCATGGCTTCAATGAATGTTAGGTCAAGCCCTTTCTGAGCAAGCYTAGACTTGATTTTGACTGAAATGAGTGAACCTTGATGTTTTGCATGATTCCAAATGAAAGCAGGTGACATCTGGCAGCCACAACAAGAGTTTCGGGTCCTTTTGAACTGAGAGCTYAAAGCAAAGCTCAGTGGCACGTGCAAGTGCAAGGCAGCTTGAAAACCCTCGGAGCACACCAAGCAGACACAGTGTTCACCCCACTGATGGGAGGCAGGTACATTTTGCACAGGTCTTGTCTGCCCCTGGTGCATTTTGCACAGCCCCATCCTGCCTGATTATCCTTTCCCTACAGCTGTGGGGCAGAGCCTTGGGAAATCAACCCACGTTTGAGCTTAAAAAACCCAAAATGTTACATCCTTCTTCAACTTTAAAAGAGCAGGTCAGTGAAATACAACCACTTCAGTCCACCTAAGGTCTAGCTCTATTTCCAGGGAGTTAGAAAAATACACAAGGAATGGAAAGCAGACACAACAATCCCTGGCTCTRAGACACTGATGATGCTCTTCGGCCTCCCCACATGACTGTTCTGCAGGGATATTTTTGCTTTGCAGGGAAGATGGAAAGAAGGACAGAAGGCAAAAAAACGTCAGCATTATTTTGCAAAATGTTTTCAAGTCCAACAGCCAGCTGAGACTGCTGAACAAACACMGCAAAAACCCGTAACACTTCCATCCCTTTGTCATTGCAGCCTTTGTCTGTGAAAGCCAACCTCTACCCAGACACAAAACCACGCTGTAGGGACTGTGCTGTGTGCCACTGGTTCAGGGGGATGTGCTGTGCTGACAGCCTCTCTCCCATCACAGGACTGGAAAGCTGCCCCTTGCCACCAACACAGGATGACCAACCCGTGTGGCCATGCTGACAGGACTTTGGTCATCTACCTATTGCACAGCTGGACAGGTCAYCACCAAAACACAGATGAGACACTTTGCCCAAGCAGGGGACATGCTTCCCATCACAGTTTAGCAGCTGAACAACTACACCATCGTATTAAAAAAGTACACTGAGCACATCACACCAGACTAAGAGAGTCATCAGGTGCAAATGCTGGGAACAAACATACACAGCATGGCCAAGCCCTGTTGCACACACCAGTCCTTTCAAAAAGTCTGTATAACAGTGCAAAGCACTTGGACAGGGGGGTTTGCRAGATCAGATGTGCTCTGCTGGAATTCAAACACACTTATCTAGGACTCGCTTAAAATCTGCAGCCTCAAAATGCTTGTCAAGCTTGTTTTTGTTACACRGCTCAAACCAGAGCAGGAGACAAAACAAAGCAGAGAGCAGCRTTTCTATGTCCTCGTCTCCCTTTTTGGTAGCACCTTAACTGGTGACAGCCACTCACAGCCATTGCCAATCACTTCAAACCCCTGACCTCGGCAGGCAAACCCAGCTCCAGAAAGAAACGATGGCTTGTTAGCACAGAGCTCGATTATTAAAACAAGTACTATCACCCTGACATTTTAAAATATATTTTAATTAGAAACAGGGGGGACATGCAACTACTGCATTCCAGTAGACTCTAAGCAGCCACAGGCACTAGCCTAAATTCCCAAATCTTTATTCACCTGGCAATTAGGGAAGCTGAGAGCTGCTGTGAGTGAAGTTTTACTTTTGCACATTGCTGAATACAGCAATGTTCCACTGCGTTTCCCCAGGACAGCACAAAGAGGTCGTGGCTGTCCTCCTGCTTTCATGCAGGATTTTCATTCCAAGCTGTTTGTTATACTTGAAGGTTCTTAAAAACTCGGGAGCAGTTATTTTGTTGGGGAAAAGCCCTGTAGCTCCTTCATTATATTTTTACATCTTGACAACTCTTTCCAGCTCTGTTCCCCTGCCAAGCTCTCTTCTTTGAGGCCAATGGCATGCTCTGTTATGCTCAATGAAAAAAGTGTATTGATTTTAATGTTTTTGGTTTGTGGAACATTTTTGCTTGCTCCAAGCAATGGACAGTGTTTACCAAGTCCAAGAAATATATATTCAAAGAGTATGGCACTGTCAAAGTGTATTTTTTGAGCTGTAGAGCCATAGAGCAGAAAAACATGTTTATCTGAGAGATTGCTGTTATTGGAAGTAGTAATCTCATGCCACAAAAGACAGGAATAAAGACTTCATCAAGCTCTTTTCTTTTGTACCTACCAATACATTTCGATTACCCTGCGTTTGTGAACCGTATCAGTCAGAGTTCTGAACTGAGCATTTTTAATGTCTTCCAAGTATTATTCCACTACTCTCCTAGGTTCAGGAATGTTAAAAGCACAACAAAATAGGCTTTTTTAATACAGTATTGAAAACAGGCTCTCGAGACAAACAAGACTTTACAGACCTGCCTGGCCACAGACCTGCTGAAGCAACTGATCAATAACAATTACAAAAGAAGGCATTTGGTGTCCAGTAAAGAGAACACGTTTAGAAGCATATTTAGTCTTGGGACCACAGCATGTAGAGAGTAGGATATGGAGTAGGTGACATCCTGCAATGTTAATATTCTTGTGGGTTTCAATGTGGGACTATTTTGAAGTAAAAAAAAAAAAAATCAATTCTATCTGGAAGATAGAAACACTGGCAAGTCATTGATTTTTCTTCTATAATAAATTATAAAAAAAAGCCCATGCCACTCTCTGAAACAATATTGCACAGGTAGTGTATTAAAAAAAACACCATGAAACCCCACAGAAAAACAAACAAAATTAAACTTCACATATGTCTTCTACCTTGGATCTCCCTCAATTGTGTCCCTCCCGATTGCTATTATACCAGGCCAGCATTTGAAAACACCAAGCACAGTTTCTCTTGTCCCTTAAACCATCTTTTCATTGTAAATCCCATAATCCAATTCTATAACTTTCACCAGCTGAATCTRTCAAGGTCATATGGAAAGTTGATGCTTCTGACCTTCCTCTACCTACAGTGTCTGTTGAATATTACAATTGCAGCTGGCAAACCACACGTWGACAGAACCAAGCAAAGTACATTAAAGCCCAGGAGAATAAATGTTAAAGTACTGTGTTCATGAATACAAATATCGGACGTGTGACCACCTCTGACAGCCTCACTCCTCAAGTTTACACAAGGGAAAAGGCAAACAGGGAAGAGCAGAGATTGATAACCAAGCATCCAACCCAAACCCTCCCTCCTGTCCTGCAGAGGGCAAAGTCATGCTCAGAAAACCTCATTCTCACCTTTTTGAAAAGCAAAATGAAATGGCAAATAAAAGGATATGGAAGTGGCTGGGATTGGCTGGGCTTTTTTAAGAACTTAGCAGAATACAACCATTTACCAACCGAGGATTAGCATAATTTTTATTTGTGTTATTGCTTTGCTCAGAAAGCAACAGCTTAATGGGCACAAACAGATTTCTGGTTTTTAGAASACAATGAAAAAACTTCTAAAAAAATTAATTCCATCTGGACGAACAATTTTCAGGGAGAATCTTCAGCCTGGAAAAAATAACTGTGCAGGATGTGCTTCAGCCTCAGCTACTGTGGGGCTGCCAGGAGATGATGCAGCAGTGCCCTGAGCAGAAAAGGATGTGGCTGGGCTCTGCCAATCTGGCTTTCCACCCTTCAGGTGGAAACACCAAGMTATGTCAGAACATGACATGACAGTCCCTCTGTGCAACAGCTTAAGCCAACAAAGGAGGTGACTGCAGGGCAACAGCAGATGCAGCGATACAGGAGGGTGATGGCCTCAGCTGCCACCACAGGATTTGCTCCCTGACATCTGTCAGAGCCAGGGGCCTGATGTTCCAAGGCACAGGACATCTTTCTGCTCTTGGCTAGGATTCACCCCATGGCAGAGAGCAAAGCCAGCTCGCCCTGCTCCTCACCCTGATGGCCCACTGATGTCCCCAGCTATTTTCTCTGGCTACGGTTCAGKTCATCAAAGACCAAGCTTTGCCCTCGTGCTCCTGTTTCAGCCACACGTGCCAGGCTAATTTGTGCACARCAGCACATTTCCCCTCTGCTCTGGCTTTGCAGAGAAGCTACCACGCAACCAGAAAAGGGCTGTGTGCCATCAACTCCACAAGCTCTCACTCATCCCTGAGCAAGGACCCCAAAGCTTTCTGGTCCATGCCAGGCCTCAGATTTCATGCCCACATTATAATGAACTTGCTGTTGGTCAAAGGATTAAAGGTGCAGATACAAAAAGTACCTTCAAGAGGGTTCCTGCAGCCTGCTAGGCACAGCAGGCAAGGACCACACATCACACACGGGCCTTGGCTTCCACAGAGGACATTCAGGCCAAGTGACATTGAATCACAGCCCTCCATCTAGGAGGCAGCAAGGCTTGAAGAGAAAGGAAGAAAGAAAAAGAAAGAAAAAAAACAAGCAAAAGTAAAAAGAAAGCCCGCCTTGCCCTAGGCAAATATTYCACCTCGGTCAGCTTTTGCAGACTGATCTATTTAGTGAGTTGTTTATCACAGCCAGTAATATACGCACATTTAAGTCACAGAGGGAATTTTTCTCCTAAAAAATACTTTCAGAAGTGTTCTTGAAGCAGCACCTGGCACTATGATATGTGACCAACATTTGCTACCATCTCAAGTGAAAGGGAGGTTAAGGCAGTGTAAATGTTTGTTAGGAGCTGAGCCCTTGGAGAAGAACAGCAAGCTGTRGTGGCAACAGGACAGACCTTTTTCCATGGGGGTAAACAAGATGGGCTCACAATACCAAAGATAATACACTGACATCTCTATGGGCAAAAGGAGAATTTGGCAATAACAATTCTGGGGTAAAACTGCAATTAGCGAGACATATCTAGGTGCAGTTGACATGCACTAGTCACAAGTGCCACACAGGCAGCCAGCTTTAATGAACACGATGTCCAGTTCTATGCCAACATCTGAAAACCTGTTAATACACAATGGATTTATTACAACAACCTTGGCCAGAGCAAAACTCCTACCTGTTGTAATTACAACACTCCTCACAGATCCCTGTTCCCACAGTCTGTTACCCAGTCTGGTGAGGGTCTGTGCAGATTCACAATCCGGACTTCACTCAGCCAAAGCAGATCCATGCTCTTGTTCCTAACTATGCACACTCAAGTAACAAACCCTTCCCGGGAACAGTAAGCCAACACAGAGGCTGYAAATCAGATTGCTCAAGGCAGCTTTCTGCTCACCCTGTATTCCATGCTGACCTAGATGCCCAAAATTCAGGGTGTCTAGGTCTCTATGCCGACACACAGCCAAAGACTCTAAATCTAGCAAGAGTTGTCTGCTTTCTCCACGTGATGCAAGGAATGGGGATTAACTGATACTGGATTTTGTAGAAACCATGACTTCAGCTGCTGAGAGGTTAATTCCGTGTAGCTGCTGATGAGATCTGTTCCCTTGCCTGTAACAAGAGCCGTAGGACAGGACACTGAAAAGGTTGTATGCCTAGTTAGATGTACAGATCCACTTTCTCCTGTGGGATGCAACTTTTGGCCTGACCTAAATTCTCCTCTGAGCAGCACTGGTGTAAGTGCCAGAACAGCTAAGAAAGGAATGTGTCCTGCGTGTGCATACATGTGTGTCTGTCTGTCTGTCCCAGCTGACCAACAGGAATGGAACTGATCAGGGCTTTCCTTTCATTCGCTTGTTTTGGAGTTCGTGTTTTTAATAACCGCCAGATATTATTCGCTTATTTAGGGTTTGAGAGCACAAGAGAAAAGCTGGGGGAGGCAGAAGCAACTAAAGCATATCCATGTGGATGTGCTTGCTTATTCAGACTTGAGGCACAAAAGCAAACTGATCAAATTACCATGGGGTTTTTCTGTCCTTCCCATATTGCTGCTCTGTTTTCCAAACTCCTGCCCTGAACTGCTTACCCTTGTCCCTCTCACCAGTGCAGYACAGACTGCCTGAGATGCGCAACCTTTTGTAGATGAGGAGGAATGCAGGGGTTATTACCTTTCRGAGGCTGTTTTCTATTAGAAAGCAATCTTAAACAACATGACTTCCTTAGGCAGCAGACACCTAACCTCATGCATTTTGCTTTTACTGACAAGAGATACCTTCAGATGCAGCACAATCTCTTCCTAAAAGGGCAACAAGAAAAAGACTTTTCACTGCCCTCACCGGGCACAGTCAGGATGAGTCAGCTGCAATGCAAATGGTCATTTGTTTTTAGGTGGGATGGGCCCATATAGATGGGGGTAGGAGGGATTGGAGGGATTTTTTTCTGCAAGGAAGAGTGACCTTTCTTGAGGACATCTGCAGTCTCTCTGCCACGTGAGAGGAGTAGCTGCAAAGAAGCTCCWGGGTCATTAGCAAGTCTGGAATGCAGCAGGACCGGTGCCTACGTAAGCGAACACTCCAACACTAGAAAAAATGCTCTAACTGGTTTAAACTGAGATAGATGGACTTCTGATAGAGCCTCGGCGGAAATCCCTGCACAAACTTTTCTTCAAGTGCCTCTAATACAAGCCAAGAAAGAAAAATTAAGAAAAGTGCTAACACTTTTCCTCTGATTGGACTCAGCAAGGAAAGGACGTTTAAAATCATTCTCCAAGAATYAGCACGATCAAAACAGAAAAAAAGCCCCAATTTTGAGTAGTGTTTTTGTCCTACCTAATGTGAGCTCTATTCCAAGTAAAGACTTCTAAAGATTTTATATTACTGTGGACTCTTCAAAAACCCATGCAGAGAAGCACAAAACAACAATGAAAATCCTCTTAATTCAATCTGTGCTTTATCGCACAAGGCCGCAGCAGGGGATTTCTGGCTGTGGGAATACAAATACTCATCAATGCTACAGCTCAGGGTCCTGCTCCAATTACTACCCAAACACAAAATGAGACAGTCCCAGCCTGAAGAGTTTTCAGTCTAAATACACCAGACTTCGTGGAAAAACCCCAGGCAGCCAGGGGAAGCCTCAGCAACACCCAGACTGCATTCCAGCTGCTCTGTGCTGGGCTGCTGCAGCTGTGATGCCCTTGATGCCTCCCCGCAGCCTGCCCATCCCACCTCTGCATTGCTAGCTAAAAGTGATCCTGCACATTTTGTCTCAGTCGCCAAGGGATTTTTCTCCCTGCCTCAACTCTCCCAAGGATGGTGCAGAGCAGTTTGAGTGGGCTGTGYGGGGTAATCCGTGCCCTGCTGTGATGTGCCAGCCAGTAGATGCTGGCAGGGCTGGCAGTGCCGGGTGGTCGGTGTCCCTGCCACATCCCTGAGCTCCCCACTCCTATGGGAAAGTGCTTCCCCAGACTCACCCCCACYTCCTTCCCTCAGGGTCATCCCTCGCAGCTCAGAGAAAGTTTCAGATATCTCTGTCTTGCTTTTATCAACCCTGATGGCTTCCCAGCTCCAAGCACTGGAGTCACTCAGCTTGCCTGCCTTGTTCCAGCTCSCACCCTGCAGCACATCACCGAGGTTTTACAGGCAACAGGACTGACATAGCAGGGAGTCAAAGGCTGCAGGGAGGTAACCATGATTACCTCTTCATCTGCAAGTGAACCAGATGCACCAAGAAATAAAAACGATTGCTGAAGCAACAGGAGAAGAGAGCAAGAGACTTCCCGAGCTGCCTTGTACTGTCTCTGCAGACACCACAACAGGGACAAAGAGGACAGGGSAGCTGCAGGAGGGCTTGGGGACAAATAGGCCCAGAGGGGAGGAGGAAAAGGAGCAGAAAGAAGAAACAGGGCATTAGAATAAGGCTGCAAGTCTTGCACCCTGGGAGCAAGATTTGGGAGGGTTTCTGCATAAGCAGGAGCATCTTTTAACACCTTCCCCTACAATATTCGGGAAGGAGCAATATTCCCTCCAAAAACTCTGTCTTGAAAATCCGCTGATTTATGAAACAAGATTTCTTCACAGGCAGCAAAGAGCTTTCCTTCCTACAGCTGACCTAAACCACCATCATCTCTGCCATACCTGGATGACCTTCCAAGCCCTCCTTGAAGGCTCMTCTACATATATGGCTTTCAACTCCCCACCACCCTGACCACTAAAGTGCTACTGCAYGGGCTGAAATGTCCAACCCCATGAGGCTCTTGCTTTCTCCTGGCAAACTCACCCTGGGCTCGCTATCTGCAGCATCACGTGGAAGGGACTCTGGGAGCAGAGCCCAAGCACTGCACGCAGCACAATACTGCACAAACTGACCATTTGGGATCAAGCAGCACATAATGGCTGCGAGCCTTACCCATGCTCTGATCCTTCAGGAATGGACAGCAAGAGGAAGAAATGTTGATCAGGGGGATCGGCCAACACGGCTGGGATTACATGCTGAGGTTTTGTATTCAAACTCT